>NC_142808.1:5302292-5476874 GCF_049724085.1 Artemia sp. Qi Xiang Cuo | reverse complement strand
AAAAACCGGAAAAGAAAAAACCGCAAGAAGTCGAGGAGAAAGTAACGACAGAGTCAGGCAGAACGGTTAAAAAACCTGACAGATGGAAATATCCCTAATTAATGTAGACAAATTTCAAATCCCTTATGAAAATCAACTTATGATCCACCATAATAAATTTAACAGTGTGCAAGTAAAGTTAACCAAGTAAATATTAATGAAAAAAATATAATACAAGTGAAGTCATAACGTCGACGATCAGGGAGAAAGGCCCAAGGCGGGAAGCTCGTGGTTGACCGATGGTGACAAATAGTGTTTTTAGGTCCTGTGTGGCACATTCTGCCTACTAGGTAGCTACCTTACGAAAATCAACCATACCCCTATAAATGTGAATTAATCAGTTGGATACCCAGTTATCGAGATCAAGAACGGAATTTATATCATGGGGAGGGGAAGTTTAGTTTCCCCTACCGACCGTGTGTTCGGGGTCAATATCGTCGATTCTATATGTGTGGTTCCAATTACCAAGTATAGCAGTGGCACGTGTAGAGTCGACGATGTTGACTTAGAAAACAAAGGATTTCGGATGTTCTCCTAGCCCAAGTAGCACATTTCTCCATGGAATTCAACTTATATTCTACAAATAAACTATGGAAATTATCCCCTACTCAGTATTAAGTTGTAAAATCAAATCTAAATAGATGGACCACGTTTTGTGGGAAGCCTAGGGAGAACCTCAATGTCCATGCAGCCTTTAATTTATTGGGTTTTGGCGGTCCCTTCTGATTTTCTATGAAAAATTGAACCAGGTCCTATCTGTGAGCATTATCATATCACGACTACGGAATGAAAACCTACTCGAAGGGCAATAATTGATACTGAGTTCAGTAGAATAATAAACACGATGGATAATCTTATATATTTGGCAGCTACATTAGTCGTGGACGAACAAGGAAATCAAATATATGAGAAAGAATGGGATTTAACCTACAACCTTAAAGGGTATGCACCCCACACTTATAAGAATGGTTTAGCACTTGCGAATTCCCCCAAGTATCGTCCGGCTAGAGGGTAGGTCAAAACAAAATAAAGGAGAAGAAGCGTGAAACAACTTGGCTGTTTACAATTATTGATAAGACGCCTACAAAAGAACTTCAATATCAATTATTTCTATTCCAAGGGATCTACTGAAACAGTCTTATTACTCCTCGATAAATGCAGAGTCCCCAAAATTTGCTATAGCCTTGAAAAAAATCCCCAATGTGTCAAATATGAAGGCATACATCATCCTTTAGCGGATATTCAATATTACAAACAATTTTTATTTGACCATGAATCTGAAGAATACAAATCCCTTGGTAGTAAATTATTCCTGAAACGTATGAAAACTTACCAAAGAAAAAGAGAGGCCTATAAAAATAGTAACAAGAAAATTAAGAGAAGATTCTAAACTCAAAACTACCTATTTGGTAGGTAACTGTGGAAAAAAATAACCTCATATATAAAATATTTTGTCTTAGCGCTGATTGTAATTACTTTGGGCCTACACATAAAATAGGATATCAGTGTAGTTATGTGCTGCACGCTTGCGTATTCATGCGTTTCTTACTCGAGAAATATAATGTAAAATTAAATTGTATAACGATTACTAGCTACGCTTTAAAGTTATATCTCAACCAGTCATAGAGGTATATCACGACCAGAATAAAGCTCGGGAGTCCTAACTTTACTTTCTTAACCTATCTAATCATAAAATATTTATTCTGTTTTACACCTAGAAATCAGTTTTCTTTGGTCAATGCCACAAAATGATTACATAATGAGAAACAACCTAAGTAAAAATTAAAGTACCTTTGAATAAAAATAATAATAACAAAGTAATAATCAAACAAATTTTGCAAAAAATCGGTAAAAATTAATGATAAATTAATTCTAGAAACAAAATAAAGATGATGCTTAAGAATATCATCCTAATCCTCGTTGTTCACGCAGTCGCCCAAGATATTGTAAAACATGGAGTAATATCCAAGCAGGAAAACTCATTGCTAGCTAGCCATGACGCATGGAAGATCTTTATGAAATTGGACCCCAAACCCTTCGAGACCTTGTTTCAACAAGTAACAAGACTAGAAAGAAACACGAATGAACTCAAAGAATCGACCAATTTCTGGTGGAACATACTATTGGCCGAATGTTTCGTATTCGCGACTTCCCTGACCATAAAAACCCTATTGACTTGTAATTGCGGAAAAATCCTAGACTAAGAAGGCAAAAACCAAGAGAAGAACACGGGGAAACAGCTGAAATGCAGAGGTTAAACCCGGAACCCCATGAGAACGTCTAAGCCAAGAAATAGGGAAGAAATTAGAAAACGAGTGGGTATAGAGGTCTCCGCTCGTCCTTGCTATGTCTTGTTCCCTCAATGTAAGGTTGTTTACGTAAAACCGTGTGGTTATGACGCTGCAACATGCGTTTCTTAAACAGCACGGACATGCGTGAACAATGCAGGCATGAAACATGTTGTAAAAATTAGACCTCAAAATTAACCATGTAGCATAAACTCTGTTTAAATGATTATTTTAAATCTAATGTAAAATTAACTGAGTGTTGAAAGAGTGTTGAACACGATAAAATTTTAGTTTTCTGTACTAATATTAGTGTATTTATTTAACTCTGTCTTGTAGCGTAAAAATCCATGTACCCAGTCGATACATGACCTATTTGTATTATGACAACTCGTTTTAAAGAACGTGTGATTCCGCCCAAATATTTTATTTCAGGAATAAGAACGGCATATCAGACACTAATCAGAAAAATGCATAGACCAGCGCAAATATAGCCGAGTAGCACCTATTTTCATCACATCTCGACCAACGAAGAGTGCTCACCATAAATCCCAAGAAACTCTCGACCCGACTTCGCCTATGAAAATTGCGGATACTCTTTGATCAAGGAAATGATGATCATTTGAAGAAGAATAATTTTCCTCAAACACGAATCATTTTATGCATCAGGTAACAAATCTCAGTATCCAGTGCTTTATCGAACTATAAACATAACAACCCTGAGAATCCCATTATCTAGCATAAGATGTAAGTGAATGTATCATCCCTGACAATAATATCGATAAACCCAATACAGCAGAATTTCTACATGTCGACGATTCACATGTTGAATCCCCTTCAACCCTTTCTCCATTAATAGATTACAGAAACATTACAGATATTATCGGTAATGTTACGAGATAAGTTTTGAAATATGGACTTGGAAACCAACCATTGAACCATGTAACCAAAATAATCCCAATGAATAACCCCTGAGTGACAATGGAATCCTCCAAAAAGGTAAAGACAATATGTTGAAGGAGTCACTAAAGTTTGATGTTGACCCATTCCAAATTCAAACATCATTTCCCCTATGATTTATCAAGGAATCTCCATAAAAGCTAATGGGTACAAGCAATGCACGAAAAATTTTATGAACTACAATCTCTAAGTGCGTGAAGGAACAATTTTACACGACAAACACATTCTCTGTGTGATTAAAGACAACCCAAGAGTGAAATAATATGGAATAGTCAACCCTTCTGTCATCAACGCATTCCCAGTGCTCAAACCTTTAACAATAAGGCACCCTACGAACTATCCAAAAACAACAGGTGAAAATGAACTTTAATGGCAAAATTCCACACACCTGTAACCAAAAGTATCATTTCTAGTTTGATAATTGGAAATATCACTTCGTCCGAGATGAACGTAACCATACTCAAACTAATCTGTGAGGAAACTACATTTGAATGTTTTAAAACTTTGTTTCAACAATACGATACTAGTGAAGAACCATAATTTGCAAAAGGAGAAGCGAGTACGTAAAGAGACACGTATAGTGGTAAAATAGGTGTGAAATCATATCTGACAACTTAACAATTTCGTTAATTTAATGTTGATATTACATAACAAACAGTCCAAGTGAAAGTGTTTTTGTCACCAGTGAAAACGGTATACATAATATTGTGAGTTATAAATCATTCATGTATGTACTGCTAGATGTTCAAGTATGTACTGCTGGGTGTAGTAGATAGATAGATAGATAGATAGATTTATTTTCCATATACCAGTAAAATAATTATATAACAATCTACAAATCCCCACAAAGGCTCCATGGCCTGTAGGAGTGTAGTATTGTCATGTTATTCATTTAATGTAGCATAGATAGAAAGAAGTGAGCCCTATAAACAGCAAAATAAAAAAAAAGCCTTGTAAAAAGTGAATTCAAAAAAAACTTATATAATGGTAAAATAGCCCCACCTTGTTGAAAACATAAAAGCAATCAGTGTTAGATGTAGAAAAAAAATCTTTAGTATAGTAGCTAGCCAAGAACCATAAATAATCTTAGTCCGGTAGATGAATTTTAGATGGGGACGCAGAGTAAAATAAGAAAAGTAATAGAGAAAATTTTTAGCACTCCTGATTAAGCCATAACATAAATATAAAATAATTATGTAGAAGAAATAGTTAATAAATTGCGAACATTTTAAAACCCGAAGGCAAGCAAGTACTAATGACGGGACGTAATTAATTGATGGGAAGGGTAATATGGACCATGAGTAAAATGGGATGTATTTAAAATACCAAAATAAAGTTCCTTCTTTCTAAAGATAATTCCGACTTCCAATAATTAAATTAAATCAAGTTTCAAAAATGAAAAGTCCTTAATCAGCAAATAAAAAAACTGCAGTTAGCCTCAGACAAAGAACGGCACTATCCAAGCTTTGGATTTCGCTAAGACAGTGAGCAATTAAAAAGGTGCTACGCACAATATCTCTAAGGAAGTATAAGCGATAAGAATCAAGTGAACGTTTAAATCATCAAAAATATTTAGGATGTATTATATATATAATAATAATATATATTAAAAACCCGTCGTATACAAATTATACAATGACAGAGTATACAAAAATACGAAAAAGGACGAAGGGTTCACATCCTTTGGGCCACTCTAGCCAATTGTGAGCCTGTTTTTAAAGCAAGTACAAAAAACTACATTTGATAGTGGGGTAAAAGTGCTTTTTATATATATTTGTATTTGAGAATGAGGACCACTTAGACAGAATTACTTGGCGTACGATCTTGGCAATTCTTTGATTGTTGTATCTCTGTCACCATTGTTGTCGTTTGAAGTGACTCACTACTGTGCACCTAAATATGTAAGTCCCAATAAATCTATTGTTTTTTACCTGTGTTTATTTTATTTTATAAGTCTGCATCTAGTATAAAAACAGGTAATTAGTTCGCAAATCTTCAAAGACGTTCCCAGGGAATCTGATCTTCAGATAGCTCAAGAAAAAAAGGTCACATTTATATTTCTACATATTCTATTTTCTCCCATTAATTGAGGGTTGCGCTAGCCTAGTTGACACAGTCCTTAGCGCTATAAGCGGCGATATCGGAGAACCTCAAAAGTGTAAGTTCTCAGCTTTAAGGTTCGATATTACATATGACGCGGTCAATATTTATGACCACAATTAAGCCCAGTCCCTTTTCTTCTATAACAACAGCCCTAAGGCTTTTATCGCTACAGAACTTTAACGAACGTATAGACAAAAATTCTTTAATGAACTGGCTTAAACAAAAACAAAACATGAAAGTTAATGAAATGTATTTAAAACAATAACAAACTATTCAAAAACGAGCAAAGAGAATGTGACCGAATTCAAAATCAAGTCTATGAGACGCGAAACTCTCAAAAATAAGTTAGAGTAGGGTTTACCGTTTAGACTTTACCGTTTTCGTTGGATGAATTAGGCTATAGGTTTTGGGTCATTACATAAAAGCTATTAGTGTAGCTGAAGCTATAATACTTTGCTTTGCAAGTAGGTAAAAAAATTTATCAAAAAACAAGCTTTTGGTACTTGGGTTGTAGATTTGCAATGTAGTTACAAAGATTATTCAAAATTTTAATATAAATTATTTAAAACAATATTTTTCAAGATATATATTTGTATGCATCCATCTGTCTAGACAAAATTTTAGTTGAATTTAATGGGTATTTACAACTTTGTTTACTGCTTCTGCCATTTTCCCCCACTGTTTCCGATTAACGAATAGTTTGAATAGTTTGGTTACCTTAATCCTTGATTTTTAAACTAGAATATCACTTAAAGTACTTTATTCTTTGTTGGTTTACAACAATCGTAAAATACGTATAGGTACTTTTAAAGTCAAACAGCTCGTGATTACTTGGTAACCAGGCTGAAAACTAATCAAAACTCTAAAAAACAGAATTTTATACCAAAGAATACATCCAAAGAATCGGATTTTTATGTTGAGCTCAAATATATAAGTTTCATTAAGTTTAATTTTACCCATCAAAAGTTACGAGCCTGAGAAAATTTGCCTCATTTTCAAAAAAAGGGAACCCCCCCTAAAAACAAAATCTGAATGAAAATTACACCATCAAATTCAGCATATCATAGAACCATACTGTAGAGGTTTCAAGCTCCTATCTGCAAAAATATGGAATTTTGTATTTTTGCCAGAAAAAAATCACAGATGCGTGTTTATTTGTTGCTTTTCTTTTATTTCCTCAGGGATGATCGTATTAAGCCAAGGATGAGAATCCTTCCATGGAAGAATTTTCCATGAAAGGAGTGCCAGATTTCCCGGCAGTATTTAAAAAAAGATCATAAATCAAATAAAAAAAACAAGCTTTTCAACTGAAAGAAAAGAGCGACAGCAAAACTTAAAAAGAACAGAAACTATTACGTACATGAGGGGGTTTAACCTTTGTCAATACCTTGCTCTTTACGCTAGTGTTTTTTAGTACATTCAAAAGAGTTATTTATTCTATTTAAACGGCCTTTGTGATTAAGAGGTCATTCTTAACGAATTGGAACAAAATTCAAACTTTAGCGTAAAAAGCAAGGTACTGACAAGGGGGTGAACCCCCTCATATACGTGATATTTTCTGTTCGTTTTAAGTTTTAATGTTGCTGTTTAATTTAAGTTGAAGGAATTTGTTTTTATATTTAGTAGCTGTCTAGAACTTTCTTTAAGACAAAATATTTCTTATGGGGACAGATAAGATAAAAAATTTTATTTATTTAAAGTGTCTATCACAAATCCAAGTGGGTCGAATTCACACTTCAGCATCAAATACAAAATACACAAGCAAATATATGTCTGAAATTTTTTTCCGAAAAGTCAAAAAGATGTAAAAAAGTAAAAAAAAACAGTCGTCAAAAGAGCAAAAATGTCAAAACAGTTTAATTAAAAAATCACATAAGGATAATTTAGTCTTGTACTGAAATCTAAAAAACAGAATTTAATTAAAAAAATAATTAAATTTGTAAACTAAACATTTGATAGTTGTAAGGTAAAAAAAAGAAAGAGGGGTAAAACTACTGCGAGCGAATTGATCCGTGTTCACCTTTGGTGCCAAACTAATTGGTATTGAAATAGACTGATATTATAGGATTTTATAGATTATTTTGGATATATATTATTGAATCTTTGGAGCATTATTTCAACTAAATTTTTCCTTAAGGATCTTAACTTAGATAAAGATAAGTTGCTTTTACTTTTGTCCTCTCCTTAATAGGAAATGCCTGCATTTAAAGAGTTTGATATCGCGTTAGCTAACTTCAAAAATTATCCTCTTTGTTAATAAAGATACTAAAAGTGTCCAAGGATAACAAAGGAAAGCCATCATATTTGGTATTTTGCTATTGGACACATACAGACGAATACAGACTTCTTGAAGCCAACTTGGCAGAATAAAATCCAAGCGTTAGCCGAACTTCAAAAAAACAGACTGCAGGCGTAAAGACTGCATTTGAGGAATTGAAAAATTCACCCGATATTTATAAATCCTTTTCCAAGATATATAATGAATTAACAATTAAGGAATCTAATACAGGAGAATGTGTTTCATTGATGGATAAAATCACTTCTACGGAACTTGACCTGGAAAAAACTAAGCGAGAGTTACTGCAAAATATAACTAAGAAGGTTAATGAAAGGTTTTCGGATGCTGATTCTTTCCGCCAGTCATCCCATGAAATTATTTGTCAAATATATGACGCGATTACTCTTGATTATCAACCAAAATTTGAAAAAATTGAACAATCGCTGAAAACTCTTCGCACCCAAATTATAAATCAAGAAGTGAAAATCATGAAAATTGAGATGAAACTAGATTCATTTGAACAAGAAGTGCTCCTTGATTCGCTAATTTTGCATGGTGTTAAGCAACAGTCCGGATCTAACCTCCAATCAACAATCCTGCAAGTTTTCATAGCCAAAATGAACCTTACTGAAATTAATGTTGCCCATATTAGTAATGTCTACAGATTCAAAATATCTCCTGCTTTAACCAATGCCTCCCTAAACGACAAAGTCCCTCCTGTTTTAGTTAAATTTGTGAATAGTGATATAGCGAAGAAAGTCTTCAAAGCAATAGCCAGGTTAGCTTCAAGTGGAATTTTCCTATCGGAAGCATTGACAAAGAGGCGACGTGAGATCCAATATGCCGCTAAGGACAAATTTGGTCATACTAATGTTTGGACTGATCGTGGGAAAATTTTGGCAAGGCCTAACGGTGAAAGTGTCACTAAAAAAATTCATACTCTAGCCGACTGTGTTTAAGATTAACTTTTTTTTGTGTGTGTGTTTTTTTTAGATATGTTTAGTATCTTGCCATTCATATATTCAGGGAACTTTATTTATTTTTTGCTTTGTGCGTAACTGTCTAATGATTTACTTTCGTTCCAATTAACTTCAATGAAATTTATGGATTTCAATAATTATACTTTTTTGTTACATGCCTGTTCTCACAAGTAATTGCGTCAGTTTGAGATTATAATCCTTTCTTATCTTGAAAATGATTTTACTTGTATTGGTCTCATGGGTACATTAATGCAGTGGAGCTTTAGCGTTATATATATATATATTTTTTTTTTATTTCGGGAACTTAGTAGTATGATTAATGATTTAAGAAAGTCACTAAATTTATCTGAAATTATTATTATTAATTTGTTCAATAATATAAATGTATATGTATCTTACTTATTGGTATGATTATTGTGATTTTATTTATTTATTTATATTTATTTTTGTTGTTATTTATAGCCTCTTGGTTAATTTTTTATTTATTTTATTTTGTGTGTGTTGCGGCACAGGTTTGTTACACGACCTCCTTAAGTTTTATGAATTTTTCTAACTCAGGCTCTGGGGATTTTTGCTCCCTTGATGGGCGTTTACTTCAATTACAAAGAAACCCCTTAGATGTTTTGAGTATCATTAATAATTCTATTGGTCAAATTAAAAGAAACTCCGAAAATATTTCCCAATCAATTACAAGTAGGTATGTTTCCGATTTAAAGTGGGCTTCTAGACGAGATGATCATTTTTCGGTCCTTCAACTCAATACTTAGGGTCTATGTTCTTCGATTGATCAGTCGAGGCAGATAGTTATTGATGGGCGACCTGATGTTATCGGATTATGTGAGACTTTTCTTAATTCTAGCAATGAAATGCGTTTAGATATACCCAGTTAGAAAATGGAGAGACTAAATCGCAGAAGGATGGCAAAGGGTGGACTAGTAATGTATATTTCTGATTTTCTTCCCTATACTGTTCGAAGCGATCTGTCAAGGAATGATGAAGGGGTTTTTGAATCCCAGTTTATTGAAATCAAATGAAAAAATAAGGTTTTGATAATTGGTAATGTTTATAGATCTCCCAGTGGATCCGTCCCTTCTTTTCTTCAGGTCCTTGATGAGGTCTTGGATTTAATAGGCAGACGTCCATTTGAACTTGTAATAATGGGAGACTTTAACTTAAATCTAATTGACATGACTTCCTCTACTACGATGGATTTTCTCTCAGATATGCTCACTGCTGGGGTTCTACCAACAACTTGTATTCCAACACGTGTAACTGATACGTCAGTCTCTTTAATTGGTAACATTTTTTCGTCTCTTAACTTAGTTCGGAATTCTGTTGTTGTGAGTGATGTTTCAGACCATTTTTCTGTAATTTCTAGTTTTATCCTTGAAAAATCCTTGAATAGGGACACTCCAGCATCTGCTTCAGCTTCTTTTAGGTTTGGTTTGAATGAATTGATCCGCCTTAGATCCTATTTAGCTGAGAAGACTTGGAATATTTTTGGTGACGATGATGATTTTTGTTCTAAGTTTGATTCCTTTTATGAGTCAGTAAAGGAGTCTATTTGTGACGTATGTGCTCTGTCCTCCTCTACTTCAAGGTAAAAAAGATCTATTCCTCTTAACCCATGGATGACCCCTGGTCTTCTTTAGAGTTGGAGAAGAAATAATAATCTCTGGAAAGCTTTTAAGTCAGCAAAGCCATCTTTGAATGCTGCACGTCTTCAGCAATTCAAACTCTATAGGAATGTTTTCAATTCTTTATGCCAGAAAGCTAAATTCCTTTATTATTCCAAAAAATTCTCGGATTGTGGGAAAGATATTCGAAAAACATGGCAAGTGATCAATTCCATCCTTAAACATTCTTCTCCGGCTCCTTTTATCAATTCAAGTCTTGTAGTTGGTGATGTGGTTGTTGAGGGTATTCTATCTGTTCAAGAAGCATTTACATCATATTTTGCCAATATTGGGAAAACCACTGCTTCTTCAGTCAGGTTTCACAGTCACAACCAGATTACAAATCTTATCTTAGTCCGCCTTGTCTCAAATCAATGGTGTTATATCTGGCTTCTGATGTTGAAGTAGCCAGGATTGTAAATAGCTTGAAGGGTTCTTCGTCGTCTGGCCCTGACTGTATTCCAACTATGGTAGTTAAGTTCATTCTTCCTTCAAAAAAATTTCTCCATTGACAAAGCTTATAAATCTTTCTTTTGAAAATGGGAATTTCCCCAGTTCTCTTAAGCGAGCTAGAGTAATTGTTTTATATAAAGGTGGACCAAGAAGTGATCCATCCAATTATCGTCCTATATCTTTGCTGTCTATTTTTAACAATATTTTTGAAAAGACCATGCTTTCCCGTCTACTTGCTTTTCTAGAGGTTAAAAGATTTTTTCATGATTTTGAGTTTGGCTTCCAAGCTAAACATTCTACGGAGCATGCGTGTGTAGCTCTTTTAAATTTTCTCCACACCACGCTTGACTCTGGTTTGATTCCTGCAGCTATATTCCTAGATGTCCGTAAGGCTTTTGACTCTTTAACTCATGAGATTATTCTGTATAAGCTATCACACAATGGTTTAAGAGGACAGGCTCATGCTTGGTTTGATTCCTATTTGTCAAGTAGAACTATCTCCGTAGATTCCCTTTCCCACTTTTCGGCTGAAGTTGTGTTTGGTGTTCCTCAAGGTTCTGTTCTCGGACCGTTTTTGTTTTTGATTTATGTTAATGACCATATAGTTGCGGTTATAAATCAAAAACCTACAGTTTGCTGTCGCCTATGTCATCCTGAATCTTTCATTGCTAAAAAAAATCCATCGTTTTCGCAGGATGTGGACACTCTCGCTGCTTTCGCTGATGACAGTACCATTGGCACTGTTGTGGGAACTGAGCCTGAGATGCTTCCCAAATTAGTTGACCCTTTTGAGAGAGTTTTTCTTTGGTTTGATGCAAATTGCCTTGCCCTAAATGTTGCTAAGTCAAGTTTTATAATTTTTTTTCCCGTATATCTCTGGCGTGCCCTGACTTATCTAAAATCCAGCTTTACAGGGCCTCTCTCAGTAGACCTAAGGAACAATATTTGCGACTTCTCGGTATTCTTCTCGATGAAAACCTTTCATTCAAGCATCATATTGAATTAATTAATATGAAGATCTCAAGGAGTCTTGGAATTTTGAGGAAGCTAAAACACATTTTTCCTGGATCAGTTTTAAAAATCCTGTTCCATTGCTTAATTCAGTCTTACGACCCTTATTGCCCTACAATATGGATGTCAACCTTCTTTTCTTTTTTGAAACTACTTTCTAATTTATATGATAAGGCAAGAAGGCTTATACAGGAAACAAATTATTCTACATCTAACCCAACTAGATTATTACTTGATTTGCAGTCTCTCTACACTCTTTCGTGCGCGTCTTTTACTTTTCATCAAACTCATGGTGATGTTCCCACAGCCCATCAAACTACTCCTTCTTTCGTCACTGATAGGTCTTCGCATCATCTTCACAATTCAAGGAATATTAGTATTCTATTTACTCCATCGGTGAGGTCTGACTTAAATTCATTAACTGCTTGTCATATCGTTTGGAATAGCCTACCTGAGTTAACTAAAGAATGTCACTCGTTTGGAACTTTCAAAAGAATTTTAAGGAATTTTTTAATGTCTTGATTTTTCATGTTTAAATATATTTTGTTAATTTTTATTATTATTATTTGGGGGGGGGGGTGACACTAGCCTGGGTTGGAAACATTTGTTTTGAGGGTTTTAAGTTTTTATAACATTTTTTTGTGGTTTGGTTTTAATTATATATTTGGAATTTGGTTTATTTTATTAGAGTGTCCTACATCTTTTTTTTTTTTTGGGGGGGGGGGGCGGGTCTCATAAAATTCCTTTTAGTTTGGGTCTTTAATTATTGTTTTTTTTTGTTTTTTTTTGTTTTGTGTGTGTGCTTGTGTGTGTTGAGTCTTTGAAAGGTTGAAATGCAATGCATTATATTGAAAATACTTGTATTTGTTTCATTTTTGTTTCTCTCCTGTTTTTTCCTGGCCATAGAGCCTTACGGGGGAGTTTATATTGAAGTGTATTTTGTTGTGTTTATTAATTGAATAAAAATTGATTGATTGATTGATTGATTGGGTCTCATATATTTAACATACAAGGACTCAGAACTGTAAAAATGCAAAGACTCAGGGCAAGGACTGTAAGTTAAGTAATTCGTTCATTGTTTAAATATAGTGTATGATATTGAGAAAAGTGGGCATGTTTGACCTTAAATTTCCAAAAAGGCAAAGGGTATTTAGGTGAGCCTTTAAGAAAATGCTAAAGGGAGAACTAAATAAAAACATGTTATATGTAAACGGGTTGTCAAAAGGTTGTAACTCAGGAACGACTGAGTCTGTTAGTTTGGTACTTTCAGGAAATGATAAGAGAGATGATCAATTGACCAAAAAGGCAATCTTTTCACGCTACTACTACTACAACAACTACTACTACGGCAATAGCTATCTACTACTGACTGACTACTACTACTCATACAACTACTACTATTACTACTACCACTAAAACTACTGCTTCTGTAGCAAATACTATCAAGGCTAAGGACACTGAAAAGAACACCTGAGGAAACTTTGAGGTTAAGGTTGAACTTAATCAAAACATACTATGAGCATACAGATTGCTGATAAAGGCGTATCAGCAATAATTTTGGAATGGCTTACAGTATCGAGATGAAACTACCGGGGCATCATAAGTGAGATGTTCAACTGACCAAAAGACAATATATACCTACTACTAAACCTTACTATTACTACTTCTGCTAGTGCTACTACTAATACAATACTGTTACTACTACTGCTCCTACTCCTACCACTACTACTGTGATACTAGTACTATTAAGGCTACGCGTATGAAGGTGAAAATTTGACAGAACTTTGAGGGGAAATTTGATCTAAATCAAAACAAACTATGTGCATGGGGATTGTCCAATGGGTGTCTCTCAAGAATTGATCTGGGTATTATGTTGTAACTTTCAGAGAATGCTTAAAGGGGAAGATCAATTGATCAGAAGATAATATGTACATGCTGCTGTGGGAACAAATTTATTATTTTTTTCTGACCAGGGAACCTCGCCTATAAGGAGTTGTCGCAGAGACTTAGAAAGGAGCTCATTCGATGGAAAATTTAAAGTTCTAGTGCCTTTTTTAAGAGTCGAAGTAATTGAAGTGCAACCAGATCCCCCTCCCTATTACAATTATTTCTCCAAACACATGCAATCAAAATTTTGAGATAGCCTTTTTGTTTAGCAAAGTAGAAAGGTCCAGGAATTATGTCTTTGTGTCCACGAACTGTTTGATATTTTCTGAAATTCCAAAATGTAAATCACTAATTAATCTCTGACTATTTTGCACCTAGGTAGAAAAGGCAACTAATTCAAAAGGTATTTATGATGGCTTTATGGCTTATGATGGCTTTAACCTAGGATGCTGATATGTACATTACCATCAATAATTACATTATTACATCTCTTTGGAAAAACTTTTAATTTGTCCTCAATGCTTAAAATCACTGGACATTTTTATCCTTGAAGCTTCACCAAAGAGACTGCAAACTGCATGTTAAGAGCTACTAGTGATAATATTAATCAAAACTCTGAACATATACCAATAAATAAGTCTAAAGTAATTCATGAAAGTTAGGATCCGGAGAAAATCTTCTTATTTTAGAAAAGGAGCGATAACATTCTTGGAAAAGGATTTGATCCTAATGAAAGAAAATCCTATTCAGCATATTAAACAAGCTTATTAAGGAGGTTTTAAGTTCCTATAAAATAAAACAAAATGCTGAAATTTTTCCTAGAAGTATGCTATGAATTTTGTTTGTTTGTTTTATTTTCTCCAGGGGTCATCAAGTCGAACCAGTGTTCCTAAAACTGGAATATTGGGAGAGGACTAATTCAACTTGAAATTGAAATTTCTAGTATCCTTTTTATGTAAAATTGCTTTGAGTCGCTACAATCTTCATCAGTCAGTTCTACTGGGGTATAAACTACTGTGACAGATACCCAGGGGTGTCTCGAGTGAGGGGGGGGGGTTCCACCCCCTAACGTTGTAACCCCCCAAAGTTCATCTTATTTATTTGTTTAAATTTTATACCGCTTATTGTTGGTTATACATACATATATATATATATATATATATATATATATATATATATATATATATATATATATATATATATATATATATATATATATATATATATATATATTATATATATATATATATATATATATATATATTCCGTTTTAAGTTTTAACGTCCTTCCTTCCTTTCAGTTAAAAAAAACTTTACTTGCAATTTACTTGCATTTATATTAAACACTAAAATTGTCTGTTCAAATGTTTCTAATGGTTATCTTTAAATAATATACTTACAATCGCATGCTGACTACATTAGCTCCAAAATGAGCTATTTAAGTTAAAATGAGCTGTTTAATGCAATTCATGATATTCAGAGTAAAGACATAATAATCATAATAATAATATTTATTTATAGCCCACAAAATACAATGGAAAAACTGTGGAGTTAAAAAAAAAACATTAAAGAGTTGGAGATTTAGATGGATAATGCTGTCTTTCACAAGAAAGTATGCTATTTTCTTTTGATATATACAAGAATTCAAACAAAATATAATTTTTTGAATGGAAATCCAACAAGAAATTGGCTCTTCAGTACCTTCTTACCTTTCATGGCTGCCTAAGACTAACCCTTCAATTTCTTCTGCAGGCTATTTCTATGGTGCATGTTCATGGTTATACCCATTTAGCTTACCCAAAAATACCGCATTGAGATGTAGATGTAATTTTTCAAATGTAGTGGTTAGAATACAGGCATTACCTATAGACAAGAATTTAATTAAAGACACATTCCAAACTCTCTCACATTGTGGTTGTGGCTGCTTTTAATTTTGTCCAAAAATCATTGTTACATTGATCATCAAAAATGTATATCAGAGGCAACGCTGTAGCGTTGCCTTTTGTAAAGGCCATACGGCTCCAATGTTTTATTATTTATTATTTATTATTATTATTTTTTTTTCCCAGAGGCACTTCATTTGGAAGGGGTTGTCGTAGAAACTTCAAAAGGGGATCATTCGATTGGAGATTTCTAGTGCCCTTTTTAATTAGTTGAAAATGATTGGAGGGCAACTAGCTCCCACGCCCACAATTCCCCCAAACACATCCAATCAAAATTTTGAGATGGCCATTTTGTTCAGCATAGTTGATTTCCAGATACAAAATATATTTTTGAGGAGGACACTCCCCTGCAACCCTCAGGGCAAGGGTTTTAAGTTATGCCCTGGGGGCATATAAGGTTTTTATAGAAGGTGTTATCGTAGAAACTTCAAAATAGGGTCAATTGATTGGAAATTAAAGAGCTAGTGCCCTTTTTAATAGTCGAAAGTAATTGGAGTGTAACTATCCCCCTCCCCCCACGCCCCGCAGTTCCCCAAACACATCCAATCAAAATTTTTGAGATAGCCATTTTGTCAAGCGTAGTTAATTTCGAGATAGAAAATATATTTTTGAGGAGGACACTCCCCCTCAACCCTCAGGGCAAGGGTTTTTAGTTATACCCTGGGGGCATATAAGGTTTTTATAGAAGGCGTTGTCGTAGAAACCTCAAAAAAGGCTCATTCGATTGGAAATTCAAAAAGCTAGTGCCTTTTTTTAATAGTCGAAAGTGATTGGAGGGCAATTGGCCCCCCCAACACCCATTATTCCCCTATACACATCCAATCAAAATTTTGAGATACCAATTTTGTTCAGCGTAGTTGATTTCTAGATAGAAAATATATTTTTGAGGAGGACACTCCCCCACAACCCTCAAGGCAAGGGTTTTAAGTTATGCCCTGGGGGCATATAATGTTTTTATAGAAGGCGCTGTCGTAGAAACTTCAAAACAGGCTCATTCGATTGAAAATCGAAAGTTCTAGTGCCCTTTTTAATAGTAAAAAATGATTGGAGGGCAACTAGCCCCCCTCCCACGCCTATCATTCCCCCAAAACACATCCAATCAAAATTTTGAGATAGCCATTTTGCTCAGCGTAGTTGATTTTCAGATAAAACATTATTTTTGAGGAGGATACTCCCCCACAACCCTCAGGGTTAGGGTTTTAAGTTATGCCCTAGGGGCATATAAGGTTTTTATAGAAGGCATTGTCATAGAAACTTCAAAACAGGCTCATTCGATTGGAAATTAAAGAGCTAGTGCCCTTTTTAATTTTCGAAAGTGATTGGAGTTTAACTAGCTCACCTCCCCTCCTCCACGCCCATCATTTCCCCAAACACATCCAATCAAAATTTTCAGATAGCCATTTTGTTCAGCGTAGTTGATTTCCATATAGAAAATATATTTTAAAGGAGGACGCTCCCCCACAACCCTCAGGGCAAGGGTTTTAAGTTAGGCCCTGGGGGCATATAAGGTTTTTATAGGTGTTGTTGTAGAAAATTCAAAACAGGCTCATTCGATTGGAAATTCAAGGGAGAGTGCCCTTTTTAATAGTCGAAAATGATTGGAGGACAACTCCCCCCCCACTCCCATCATTCCCCCAAACACATCCAATCAAAATTTTGAGATAGCCATTTTGTTCAGCGTAGTTGATTTCCAGATTGAAAATATATTTTGAGGAGGATACTCCCCCACAACCCTCTGGGCAAGGGTTTTAAGTTATGCCCTAGGGGCATATAAGGTTTTTAAAGAAGGCGCTGTCGTAGAAACTTCAAAACAGGTTCATTCGATTGGATATTAAAGAACTAGTGCCCTTTTTAATAGTTGAAAGTGATTGGAGTGTAACTAGCCCCCCCCCACGCCCATCCTTTCCCCCAACACATCCAATCAAAAGTTTCAGATAGCCATTTTGTTCAGCGTAGTTGATTTCCAGAATAAAAAAAATATTTTTGAGGAGGACACTCCCCGACAACCCTCAGAGCAAGGGTTTTAAGTTATGCCCTGGGGGCATATAAGGTTTTTATAGAAGGTGTTGTCGTAGAAACTTCAAAACAGGCTAATTCGATTGGAAATTAAAGAGCTAGTGCCCTTTTTAATTGTTGAAAGTGATTGGAGTGCAACTAGCACCCCCCCCCCCCGAAGCCCATCATTTCCCCAAACACATATTACTGAATATCTATACTTTAGCAAAATTACTCTATATTTTTATAGGCTCCATACTAAGGATTCTTTTTCACAAGAGGAAAACGTGACGGGACAGGAATATGTTTATTTTTATACTTTCCAGTTTGTAATATATTGCATATTCGGATGTTAGCCAATTATACTAATTGGTATATACCAATTATAATAATTTTTACAACAACTTTCTATATAAACCTTATATGCCCCCAGGGCATAACTTACAACCTTTGAAAAGAGGGCTCTTTGGGGGTTATCATGCTAAAAGACCTAATTTCCAGAACTTTCGACTACGTTGAACAAAATGCTTATCTCTAAAATTTTGATTCGATGTGTTTGGGGGAACAATATGTGCTAGAGGGGGTTTATTTGCCCTTCAATCACTTTCGACAATTAAGAGGGCACTAGCTCTTTCAATTTTCAATTGAATGAGCCCTTTTTGAATCTTTTAGTACATCGCTTTCTATAAAAACCTTACATGCTCCCAGGGCATAACTTACCCTGTTTAGTTACCTGGCGTGGAAAGGCTGTTAGTTACCTTTCAATATTTTTCCACTAATAAAAAGGACACTAGTCATTTCAATTTCCAATCGAAACCAATTTTGAAGTTTCTACGACAACACGTTCTATAAAAACTCTGTATACCTTCAGGGAATAACTCACGACCCTTGCCTCCTCAAAAAATTTCTATCTTGAAATCAACAACGCTGAACAAAATAGCTATCTAAAAATTTCGATTGGATGTGATTGGAGAATGGGTGGGCAAGAGAAGGGGTTAGTTGCTCTCAAATTACTTTCGACTATGAAAAAGGGCACTAGTCCTTTGAATTTCCAATCGAATAAGCCCTTTTGCAAGTTTCTACGACAAAGATTTCAGTAAAAACTTATATGTCCCTAGGGCATAATTTATAACCCTTGCCCTGAAGACTGTGGGGGGAGTGTCCTGCTCAAAGGTATAATTTCCTGAACTTTATGTGTTTGGGGGAAAGATGGGCGTGGGGGGGCTAGTTGCCTTCCAATCACTTTTGACTATTCAAAAGAGCACTAGCCCTTTAAATTTCCAGTCGAATTAGCCTTTTGAAGTTTCTACGACAACGCGTTCTATAAAACCCTTATATGCCCCATCTCAAATTTTTTTTGGATGTGTTTGGGGAAATGGTGGGCGTGGAAGGGGTGTTAGTTGCCTTCCAAGTACTTTCGACTATAAAAAAGGGCACTAGCCATTTCAATTTCTTATCGAATGAGCCCTTTTGAAGTTTTTACGATAACGTGTTCTATAAAAACCTTATATGCCCCAGGGCATAACTTAAAACCCTTACCCTGAGGACTGTGAGGGGGTTGTCATCCTCAAAAACCTAATTTACAGAACTTATAACTACGTTGAACAAAATGGCCATCTCAAAATTTTTATTGGATGTGCGTGGGGAACAGGTGGCCATGAGAGGGGGTTTGTTGCCCTCCAATCACTTTCGACTATTAAAAAGGGCGCTAGCCTTTTGAATTTCCAATCGAATGAGCCCTTTTTGAAGTTTCTGCGACAACGACTTCAATAAAAACCTTATATATACCCAGGGCATAATTTACAACCCTTGCCCTGAGTATTGGGGGGGACGAGTCCTCCTGAAAAACATATTTTCTATCTAGAAATCAACTACGCTGAACAACATGCCTATAACACAATTGCGAGTGGATTGTTTGGGGGAGGAAGGGCGTGGGGGGGCTAGTTGCCCTCCAAACACTTTCGACTATTCAAAAGGGCACTAGCCCTTTGAATTTCCAATCGAATGAGCCTTTTTTGAAGTTTCAATGACAACGCGTCCTATAAAAATGTTATATGCCCCCAGGGCATAACTTAAAACCCTTGCCCTGAGGGTTGTGGGGGAGTGTCCTCCTCAAAAATATATTTTCTATCTGGAAATCAACTACGCTGAACAAAATTTTGATTGGCTGTGTTTGGGGAAATGATCGGCGGGGGAAGGGGGCTAGTTACACTCCAATCACTTTCGACTAGTAAAAAGGGCACTAGCCCTTTAGTTTCCAATCGAATAAGTCTGTTTTGAAGTTTCTACAACAACGCCTTCTATAAAAACCTTATATGCCCCCAGAGTATAACTTAAAACCCTTGCCCCGAGAGTTTTGGGGGAGTGTCCTCCTCAAAAACATTTTTTCTATCTGGAAATCAACTGTACTGAACAAATGGGCTCTCTGAAAATTTTTACTGAATGTGTTTGAAGGAATGATGGGTATCGGAGGGGGGGGGGCTAGTTACAATCTAATAAATTTCGAATATTAAAAATGGCCATATCCCTTTAATTTCCAATCGATTGAGCCTGTTTTTAAGTTTATACGACAACACCTATAAAAACCTTATATGCCCCCAGGGCATATAAAGGCCCAATGTCATTCTCTCTAAGGACTGTTCATGGCACATATAATTTTCAGTACATCGCAAATGACGCATTTGGCATGATACTTTTACAGTTAGATAAGGGGGCAATAGCCAAACATCATTCGTAGTTACTATTGTTTGTATTAATCTTGATTTCTATATTAAATTCAAATTTTATTCGTTTTAAGATTTATTTAATCATTTACATTAGGTAGTAACTATTGTGTTTTTGTGTAAGGTTGTTACAATTGTTTTTTGTTCATTTTGGGTACTTAGGCAGCGTAGTAGATAACATTACTGCAATATTACAATGAGCTTTTTAATATAACGTCATTATGATTGCATACATGCAAGCTGTCTTTTACATTTGTGACGTCATTGTATAAAAATATGACGTCACCGTTTGAAACGATGACGTCGCTTACAGTATATATTGGGTTTCTTAGACTGAGAACTTCAAACACTTAATATGAGTAAAACTACGAGTAATTTAAAACAGGCTTCAAATGAGAGGAAGGCTTCAAATATTGTGGAAATTCGGACTTGTGATGAAACTGATGACACAAATTCAACACAACAAATTCTGCCTCCTAGGGATCCAAATGTAGGTACAACGAGAGTGCAAAAATTTAAAAAGCTGTACATCCTGTACATCCTCAAAGAAAATTTAGAAGAGATGTACAAGGAGGAATTTCCTGCAGATTTTTGGTCCAAAGTGAACGAAATAAACTGGATTGTTCGTCCTAAAGAGCATAAAAGAGGACACTTTAGCTGCGTCAAAAGACAAACAATAAAACTAAGTTTTATAGAATTCAAAAAAAAAATGATGCTACAATTTGAAAAAAGTTTCCACGAAACTGATTCTAGTCTTTTTGATTCTCGTTTGTTCCTGAATAATGTACAGAAAAATTTTAAATCTAATAAAATAAAACTTTTATTTGAAAGATTTTTTAATACAATAAATGCAAATTTTATAAACTTTAGTCCGGAAGAAATTGAAAATTTTAAGGAAGAAGTGATGATTTTTAGTCCAACAGTGATGGAAAAATTTAATATTCAGTCCAATAATATAGTTGATAATTTAATTCTTTATGGAATTAAATGCAGCAATATAGAAAAAACCTGCCAGGAAAGAGGATGCTGCAAGGAAAAAAAAGAAGCAACAATTGACCTAGGTCCTAGCAAAAATGGAAATTTTTTAAGCAGGCCTCAAATTTTTTCTCAGGACCATGTTCAGCAAGGGTAATAATGAACCAAAAGAAACTGAAAAAAGAATCGATTTCTCAAGCCATGAAAATGGCGGTGCGTTAGTACCTACAGAGGCAGTTAAACAGGAAAAGAAAATATGCGACCCGGGTCCTTAACAAGGTTACGAATTCAAAACAAAGGAACATGGAGTGATATGGAATGAGGAGTGCAGTCAGTTCAAAAAGGAGTTAAAGTGCCAGCAAAACATTTACAAGCGGATATCTACAGTCGAGAATTATGTTGCAGTTAAAAAGGCTTACACCAAGTTTAAAAAATGTGTGATTGAGGCAAAACGTAGAAGTTGGAGAGAATTTGTTGAAAGTCTGGATTTTCGGAAGCCAGTGTCTAAAGTTTAACATTTTATAAATAATCTGAAAGCAAAAGGTGATAAGACCGGAAACCCCCCCCCCCCTTACTTTTGAAAACAAAATATTGATTAGTGATTTAGAAAAAGCCAATGGAGGTGCAAAGGATTTATTAAAGACTATCGGAAGAGAAGATCCCTTTCGTGATGAGGTAGCACGATCAACAGCAAAAGTAAGAAGACTTAGCAAAGTTTCTAACGATAAACCCTATAACCAGCCATTTACTATGAAAGAGTTGAAAATATTATGGCAAGTATTTCAGATACTTCCCCTGGCACTAATATGATTCATTCACGATTCGTGAAAGCAATGCCTAATAAATGGATGCATGCATTATTGGAAGTAATGAACCTTGCTTGGGACAGTGGAGTGTTTCCAACTATTTGGAAAAAAGGCTTGGCCATTAGGATACTTAAGCCTGGTAAGGATATGTCAAAAATAGACAACTATCGATTGATCACACTGATACCAGTACTAGGTAAAGTTTTTGAAAGAATGATAAAAAGGAGGATAAATTGAGAGATGGAAAAGAAGGGTTTTCTAAAAGATATCGAGTGTGCTTTAAGGAGAAAGAAAAGCAGAGTTGAAATCCAGCCCTCTTTTTAAACAAGATGCCCTTGGATTATGGTTATTGTCCATTTGGATGTGAATGATGCTTTTGATTCAATAGTGCATAATCAGATATTGAGTGGGGTTATGGAAGCTGGAATCAGAGGAAGGACATTAGCTGTTACTGAGAACTATTTGACAGGAAGAGAAGACACTGTTAGAGTTGGCTCTTTAGAATCTAGTATTATATTAAGAAGAAGACGCGGGGTTCCACAGGGATCAGCACTTGGTCCTGATTATTATAATATTGCAGAATATGACATACTGATTGAGAATGGTGAGTCAAAAGGGATGATATTTGCTGACGATAATTCTTTTTGGGCAGTAGCAAGAACACTAGAGGAGACAATGGAGGTTGTAAAATCCACATTACAAGAAATTGAATAATGGGCCGAGGGATTTGATTTGAAATTTTCCCCTCACAAATATAAGATGATGATGATTAGTAGAAAGAAAATAACGAACTTACCCATACTTCATCTCAATGGTAATCCTATTGAGTACGTGAAACAGACTAAGGTCCTTGGGTGTGTAATTACTGACAAACTGAGTTGATACCCACATGTTGAAATGGTTCGTGTTGCATGTATGAAGAGATTGAATATTATGATGTTGCTCACTTCATACTCATGGGGGATGGAGGTAGATATGTTATTGGAGTTCTATGTGAAGTATATTCGACCTAAAATTAAATATGCTTCAGTGATATATGGGCCTTGACCGCATTCAACATTAAAAAGCCTGGATGTAATACAAAATTTTGCTGTTCGAATTGCTTTTGGAGCAAGAAAAACAACACCAGTAATAATTTTACTATCTGAAAGTGGTCTACCGGAACTTGAGACTAGAAGAAAAATAAATGTATTGAAGTATTTGCAAAGATTATGGATAGCTTATAAAACCAACCCGTTGAAGTCAAGAGTTATAAAACAAAGAAGAATCTTCACTGCAAACCCCAAAAATAAGAGGTTCCAGGCGAATATATTTGAACAATGTGACAGTATTGCAAAACCTCAGGGAATTGAACTGAAGTTTACTGAGATGTTAAGAGTACCTCGAGTAGTGTTACCAACTCCTTGGAAAGAGAAATCTGTAGCATGTGGTTTGGACCTTAAGTAGACTAATAATTTAGATTGGAATGTGTGTGTGTGTGTGTGTGTGTGTGTGTGTGTGTGTGTGTGTGTGTGTGTGTGTGTGTGTGTGTGTGTGTGTGTGTGTGTGTGTGTGTGTGTGTGTGTGTGTGTGTGTGTGTGTGTGTGTGTGTGTGTGTGTGTGTGTGTGTGTGTGTGTGTGTGTGTGTGTGTGTGTGTGTGTGTGTGTGTGTGTGTGTGTGTGTGTGTGTGTGTGTGTGTGTGTGTGTGTGTGTGTGTGTGTGTGTGTGTGTGTGTGTGTGTGTGTGTGTGTGTGTGTGTGTGTGTGTGTGTGTGTGTGTGTGTGTGTGTGTGTGTGTGTGTGTGTGTGTGTGTGTGTGTGTGTGTGTGTGTGTGTGTGTGTGTGTGTGTGTGTGTGTGTGTGTGTGTGTGTGTGTGTGTGTGTGTGTGTGTGTGTGTGTGTGTGTGTGTGTGTGTGTGTGTGTGTGTGTGTGTGTGTGTGTGTGTGTGTGTGTGTGTGTGTGTGTGTGTGTGTGTGTGTGTGTGTGTGTGTGTGTGTGTGTGTGTGTGTGTGTGTGTGTGTGTGTGTGTGTGTGTGTGTGTGTGTGTGTGTGTGTGTGTGTGTGTGTGTGTGTGTGTGTGTGTGTGTGTGTGTGTGTGTGTGTGTGTGTGTGTGTGTGTGTGTGTGTGTGTGTGTGTGTGTGTGTGTGTGTGTGTGTGTGTGTGTGTGTGTGTGTGTGTGTGTGTGTGTGTGTGTGTGTGTGTGTGTGTGTGTGTGTGTGTGTGTGTGTGTGTGTGTGTGTGTGTGTGTGTGTGTGTGTGTGTGTGTGTGTGTGTGTGTGTGTGTGTGTGTGTATGTGTATGTGTGTGTGTGTGTGTGTGTGTGTGTGTGTGTGTGTGTCTGTGTGTGTGTGTGTGTGTGTTTATCTGTTTTGGTGTTTTTGTCTGTTTTTCTGTGTGTCTCTGTGTGTGTGTTGCTGTGTGTGTGTGTGGCTGAGTGTGTGTGTCGGGCTGCGTGAGAGAGTGGGTGTGTGTGTCGGTCAGTGCTGTGGTTTGAGTCAGTGTTTGTGTGTGAGGGATAGGCTGTGTGTGAGTGTGGGTGTGGGTGTGTGTGTGAGTGTCTGGATGTGGGTGTGAGTGTGTGGAGATGTGTATTGGGGTGTGTGTATGTATATGTGTGTGTGTGTGTGAGAAACGCAAAAAATACAGAAAAATATCAAATATGTCAGGAAATATATAATAATACAATATTGTTAGGAGGGGCAAAGTAAAACTAAAACCCCCTTCTTCCTTTTTCACTTGCCTACTAAAAATCATCAAGTTCTTCGCGAAAAACTGTTGCCACATCAAAGGACATAATTGCAAAACATTTTTGGTGCTTATAACTTCCAAAATAGGCATAGTAACAACCTGACATGTCATGCGATAGTAATAAGAAATATTCAGTAGCAGCTTACTCAGAAATCAATAGAAGAAACAAGCATTATTTGACAAAAAGCTTCGATATTACAATAGATTTTACATTTTTAATAATCAATGTAACAATGATTCTTGGACAAAATTAAAGGCAGCCACAACCACAATGTGAGAGAGTTTGGAATGTGTCTTTAATTAAATTCTTGTCTATAGGCAATGCCTGAATTCTAACCACTATATTTGAAAAATTACATCTACATCTCAATGCGGTATTTTTGGGTAATCTCAATGGGTATAACCATAAACATGCACCATAGAAATAGCCTGTAGAAGAAATTAAAGGGTTAGCCTTAGGCAGCCATGAAAGGTAAGAAGGTGCTGAAGAGTCAATTTCTTGTTGGATTTTCATTCAAAACTTATATTTTGTTTGAATTATGGTATATATTAAAAGAAAATAGCATACTTTCTTGTGAAAGACAGCATTATCCATCTCAATCTCCAATTCTTTTTTTTTTTTACTCTGCAGTTTTCCTTTGTATTTTGTGGGTTAAAAATGAATACTATTATTATTTCTGTTATATCGTTACTCTGAATATCGTCAAGTGCCTTAAACGAATCATTTTAGAGTGGAGCTAATGATGTCAGCATGCAATTGTAAGTATATTATATAAGACAGGTGGAGGTAAAGAACAAAAAGTAAAGAACTATCTGTACAATAGTAAATGAAAGTCTAATATTTTAGTTTTTAGAACAATATATACATCATAACAAGAGTCAAAATCCTGTACAAGCAATCTCAAGCCTATCCCCCTTGGCCATAATAATTTCAAGGACTCACATAATATGAAAGTTTAAACTTGGAATGCTACAAGGTTGAAAAACAACTAGCGTATCGAAATTTTACTGACAAATTCAGACGTTAGGAACTGGACTTGCTATGAGTTACATAAACTCATATCCCAGGTGTAGGAAAGAAGCAATTCAGTGATATAGAATTTATTTACTCAGGCAGGAAGGATGGGGTACACAACCGGAGAGTCGGGCTTATGATGACCGAGGAAGCTACTAAGCCTTGTTTAGATCGAGAAGGTATTAATAATAGAACGCTAGTTTGTTCATTTAACGACTAAAAAGTACAAGGTATCAGCAGGAGCGTCCCGAGCCTCATTTTATTGGGTGGGGAGGGGGTGGACGATCTTCATAAATTTTACCGAATCGCTACCTGATTTATGCCGAATTTTTTGCAGAATCAGAAATTTCGTCAAACACCTTCGGCGAAAATTTTACCGAATACCAAAAACGTTGGGGAACGGAACCCCCACCCCCCTCACTCAAGACACCCCTGGGTATCAGTCACAGTAGTTTATACCCCAGTAGAACTCATTGATGAAGATTGTAGTGACTCAAAGTAATTTTACATAAAAAGGATACTAGAAACTTCAATTTCAGGTTGAATTAGTCCTCTCCCAATATTCCAGTTTTAGGACCAGTGGTTCGACTTGATGACCCCAGGAGAAAATAAAACAAACAAACAAAATTCATAGCATACTTACTAGGAAAAATTTCAGTATTTTTTTTTATTATATAGGAACTTAAAACCTCCTTAATAAGCTTGTTTAATATGCTGAATAGGATTTTCTTTCATTAGGATCAAATCCTTTCCCAAGAATGTTATCACTCCTTTTCTAAAATAAGAAGATTCTCTCAGGATCCTAACTTTCACGAATAACTTTAGAATTATTTATTGGTATATGTTCAGAGTTTTGATTAATATTATCACGAGTAGCTCTTTACATGCAGTTTGCAGTCTCTTTGGTGAAGCTTCAAGGATAGAAATGTCCAGTGATCTTAAGCATTGAGGACAAATTAAAAGTTTTTTCAAAGAGATGTAATAATTTAATTATTGATGGTAATGTACATTTCAGCATCCTAGGTTAAAGCCATCATAAGCCATAAAGCCATCATAAACACCTTTTGGATTGGTTGCCTTTTCTACCTAGGTGCAAAACAGCCAGAGATTAATTAGTGATTTACATTGGTTAATTTCAGATATTATCAAACAGTTCGTGGACACAAAGACATAATTCCTGGACCTTTCTACTATGCTAAAAAAAAAGGCTATCTCAAAATTTTGATTGCATGTGTTTGGAGAAAATGATTGTAAAAGGGAGGGGGATCTGGTTGCACTTCATTTACTTTCGACTCTTAAAAAAGGCAACAGAGCTTTAAATTTTCCATCGAATGAGCTCCTTTCTAAGTCTCTGCGACAACTTCTTATAGGCGAGGTTCCCTGGTCAGAAAAAAAATAATAAATTTGTTTCCCACAGCAGCATGTACATATTATCTTCTGATCAATTGATCTTCCCCTTTAAGCATTCTCTCAAAGTTCCAACGTAATACCCAAATCAATTCTTGAGATACACCCAATGGACAATCCCCATGCACATAGTGTGTTTTGATTTAGATCAAATTTCCCCTCAAAGTTCTGTCAAATTTTCACCTTCATACGTGTAGCCTTAATAGTACTAGTATCACAGTATTAGTGGTAGGAGTAGGAGCAGCAGTAGTAACAGTGTTGTATTAGTAGTAGCACTAGCAGAAGTAGTAACAGTAAGGATTAGTAGTAGGTATATATTGTCTTTTGGTCAGTATAATATCTCACTTATGATGCCCCGGCAGTTTCATCTTGATACTGTAGGCCGTTCCAAAATGTTTGCTGATACGCCTTTATCAGCAATCTGTATGCTCATAGTATGTTTTGATTAAGTTCAACCTTAACCTCAAAGTTTCCTCAGGTGTTCTTTTCAGTGTCCTTAGCCTTGATAGTATTTGCTACAGAAGCAGTAGTTTTAGTGGTAGTAGTAATAGTAGTAGCGGTATCAGTAGTAGTAGTCAGTCAGTAGTAGTATCTATTGCCATAGTAGTAGTTGTTGAAGTAGCAGTAGCGTGGAAATATTGCCTTTTTGGTCAATTGATCATCTTTCTTATCATTTCCTGAAAGTACCAAACTAATAGACTCAGTCGTTCCTGAGTTACAACCTTTTGACAACCCGTTTACATATAACATGTTTTTATTTAGTTCTCCCTTCAGGATTTTCTTAAAGGCTCACCTGAATACCCTTTGTCTTTTTGGAAATTTAAGGTCAAACATGCCCACCTTTCTCAATAGCATACACTATATTTAAACAATGAACGAATTACTTAACTTACAGTCCTTGCCCTGAGTCTTTGCATGTTTTAGTTCTGAGTCCTTGTATGTTAAATATATGAGACCCCTCTTTCTTTCTTTTACCTTACAACTATCAAATGTTTACTTTACAAATTTAATTATTTTTTCAATTAAATTGGGTTTTTTAGGTTTCAGTGCAAGACTAAATTATCCTTATGTGATTTTTTAATTTAACTGTTTTGACATTTTTGCTGTTTTGACAACTGTTTTTTTACTTTTTTACATCTTTTTGACTTTTCGGAAAAAAATTTCAGACATATATTTGCTTGTGTATTTTGTATTTGATGCTGAAGTGTGAATTCGACCCACTTGGATTTGTGATAGACACTAAAAAAATGAAAATGTTATCTTATCTGTCCCCATAGGAAATATTTCTTAAAGAAACTTCTAGACAGCTACTAAATAAAAAAACAAATTCCTTCAACTGAAATTAAACAGCAACATTAAAAGTTAAAATGAACAGAAAATATCACGTATGTGAGGGGGTTCACCCCCTCACATACGTGCTTTTTACCTTGCTTTTTACGCTAAAGTTTGAATTTTGTTCAAATTCCTTAAGAATGACCTCTGAATCACAAAGGCCTTTAATTAGAATAAATAGCTCTTTTGAAAGTACTAAAAAACACTAGCGTAAAGAGCAAGGTATTGACAAGGGTTAAACCACCTCATGTACGTAATAGTTTCTGTTCGTTTTAAGTTTTGGTGTCGCTCTTTACTTTCAGTTGAAAAGTTTGTTTTTTTATTTAATTTCTGATCGTTTTTAAATATTGCCGGGAAATCAGGCACTCCTTTCATGGAAAATTCTTCCGTGGAAGGATTCTCATCCGTGGCTTAATACGATCACCCCTGAGGAAACAAAAGAAAAGCAAAAAAAAGCAACATATAGACACGCATCCGTGATCTTTTTCCTGGCAAAAAATACAAAATTCCACATTTTTACAGATAGGAGCTTGAAACCTCTACAGTGTGGTTTTATGATATGCTGAATTTGATGGTGTAATTTTCATTCCGATTTTTTGACTTTTTTGGGGGGGGTCTCCCTTTTTTGAAAATAAGGCAAGTTTTCTCAGGCTCGTAACTTTTTATGGGTAAAATTAAACTTAATGACACATATATTTGAGCTCAGCATAAAAATCCGATTCTTTGGATGTATTCTTTGGTGTAAAATTCCGTTTTTTAGAGTTTTGGTTAGCTTTCAGCCTGGTTACCACGTAATCACGAGCTGTTTGACCTTAAAAGTACCTAGACCTATTTTACGATTGTTGTAAGCCAACAAAGAATAAAGTACTTTAAGCGATATTCTAGTTTAAAAATCAAGGTTTAAGGTAACCAAACTATTCAAAGTATTCGCTAACTGGAAACAGTGGGGGAAAATGGCAGAAACAGTGCACAAACTTGTAAATACCCATCACATTCAACTAAAAGTTTGTCTATACAGATGGAAACATACAAATATATATCTTGAAAACTATTGCTTTAAATAATTTCTATTAAAATTTTGAATAATCTTTGTAACTACATTGCAAATCTACAACCCTAGTCCCAAAAGCTTGTTTTTTGATATTTTTTTTTACCTACTTGCAAAGCAAAGTATTATAGCTTCAGCTACACTAATGGCCTTTGTGTAATGACCCAAAACCTACAGCCTAATTTATCCAACGAAAACGGTAAAGTCTAAACGGTAAACCCTACTCTAACTTATTTTTGAGAGTTTCGCGTTTCATAGACTTGATTTTGAATTCGGTCACATTCTCTTTGCTCGTTTTTAAATAGTTTGTTATTGTTTTGAATGCATTTCATATCCTTTCAAGTTTTGTTTTTGTTTAAGCCAGTTCATTAAAGAATTTTTGTCTATACGTTCGTTAAAATTCAAGAACAATAATTTGAATAACACTGTTTATTCATTTTAACAATCACACTCCGTTTCCAAAGCGTCAATGGTTCCATGTGTTGTTTCTAAATTTAGAACTTCAAACTTTATAGGTGGCTCTGATCTCAAGAGAATTAAAGTTAGTTAATCGTAATTTTACTTAATCGTACTTTTAGTTCATCGTTGCGATTTCAGCTTTTTTAAATAAGGAATGGTAATGGACATAGGCGTTATTTGAGGGGAACAAGAAGGTACAGTTACATTATAATATAGTAAGTAAACCTACGTAATAGTTGGTGCGAAACTTGTTTATGTGTTTCCAGTTTCATTTTTTTTGCCAAAATACAAAATAGAACTACGTTAAGAGGCTCATTTTAAATTAGCTTTCGATTAAATTAGCGTAGATACGGTAAAAATTACGGTAATACTAGTTTTATAAGAAGTGTGATAGGGTAAGCTAATTGCTTGTCCTTGTAATTGAAACTGGACACAAGCTGTTTAGCTTTCCTGTGTATCATTAGGAAGTGCCAATCATCGCATTCTGTTGGTTGCGGTTAAGGGTCAAAGGGACACAAATTCCAAGTCAAATCGGCTTGACTTCAGATCTCACCGTCAGCAATCTTGCTGTGTGAACTCCCTCACTCGGTTTGAAGTTAAATTCAATTACGTTTTTCTAAGAGTTTAATAGCTTCTACGCCTTTTTCCGAGTCTGGGAGTATTTGGCATCAAAGTGTCCAAGAAACAAAGGAGTTACAAAGCCTGCGATAGATATAGCTGAAACAGGTAAAACAGTGGTGACAAACGATGGTTTTCAGATCAAACCTCTATTTGAAACATTTTCTTGCCATTTCGTCCAAGATTCGGTCACGAAGATTCAGTCCAAATACGTTTCTTATGGGCCTAAGGTCAGATGAATTGAGAACTTCCGTTTTGGATAATTTTTTTGACCGTGTTACTCATCGGTACTCGGTACTCCTAAACTAATTGCCATCTTTTCCAGAGCAGTCCACACAGTTCTAAACAGATAATGGAGGCTACTGATATCTTGGCACTAATTTTGTCACTGCATCCGCCACTAAGGTATAACATGGAGTTTAGGTAGTCATATTTGTCAACTAGCTCAATCTGAAAGTGAAGCCATATTAGAGGTGATCAAGATTCATCGTTGTTCATTTCTTTTGTCTTCAAAATACTGATCTCCCATCAAATGGAATCAGCTACTACAGATACTCTCTTGAGCATGTCTTGAGTTTCTTGGGATGAGCTACCTAGCAGCAAGACAGACATCTTTGAAGCAGTTCAAATCGGTGATGTTGAACTTCTAGCTTATGTTAATTCCGATGAAGCATTGCAAGGCTTTCCTCAAAATCCAGTCCATTACTAAGCTGAAAAGCACTGGGAATAGAGTACAACCTTGTGTCATACCATGTTCAATGCTGGAACAAGACAATAGTTCTCCGTTGACTTAAATGAAGGATCGAGTGTTTGTAGTATGTCTGGATCAGGTGAATGATTTCGGGTGGCACTCCATCGTTCAGCATTGCCATCCAAATCCCACAAAGGAAAAGTGAACCGAACAGGATCGCAAAATCGATTAAGACTGATGTTATTGTTTCCTTATGTTTAGTTATATTTTTTAGTTTTTGTCTCCATGTGAAAAGCTGATTGACGCATCCCATGCCTATTCTGAATACAGCTTGATTGGGTTGGGTTGTCAAGTTTCTTGCAGATTTGAATCAATTTGAAAAAACATTAACAAAGTATTTTCAGCTATATTAATGAAGAATATTCTGTGGTAGTATTTGTACTCAGTTTTTTCCCAATCTTGAATGCGGGGATGTTCACAGAGTCTTGCCAATCCTTGTAATTATTGAGTTTTACTATGACTGGATCTCTTGCAAAGTTAGTGGTTCAACATCAAAAAGACTATAGGTGCCACGCTGACTAGTTCCATCTTCTCTAGCGGGTTGATTAGGAAAAGTGCTGGTGTTTGCGAAAATATTGCTTCTATTGAAGGATTTAGATAGGAGGGTTTCTTTGGATATTATGGGACTAGGTAGACTTTGAAAAAAGACATCCATGTTTCTGTAATATCATGCTTACAGGTGATGAGGGTACTAGTATTTTTTTTGTAGTATACCTTGTCTTTTTCAATTATTTTTGGCTACCCATATCCGAATTTTCAAAAATAAAAGTCTCTTTTAAATTAGTGTAGGGGACATTAAAGTTTGAAATTAAGTGAAAAAGATTATTATGTCACCAAGAGGAGAGTAGGTTTGATTTAAATAATTTAAAAAAAAACAAAAAAAAAAGGGGCTAGCATTGATTCTTATTGTAGTTTTATTATTCTTTTTTTTACCAGAAGCCTTTTCGAGAAGTGGGTTAAGTTTCCTCAAATCTAAGTGCCATTTGGCCTTCTCCATACCAATTGCGTTTTGATCCCAATGTCTCTGGCTGTAACGGCAGCTGATTTAGAGCGATGATTCTGGAGGCCCATGAACTCAGATTGCCCCTTGCTACTCATTTGCTGCAAATTCGATGCTCTTTTGATGGTCTCATCAGAGATCCATTTTTTTGCTACTTTTATATTTTCTTTGTTTAACTTCCATTCGTCCTCATTATTGCTTGCTAACTCGGAGCCAGGATCTAAAACCAGGATTAAGAACCGATTAGAAAGCTCTAAACATAATTGTTCAGTTATTTTTTGTCTTGGAGGTGTCTTACATCGTAATTTGAGGGGGGATAGCTCTTATTCGCGTTCCTAGTTAGAGGGCTAGGATAAACTTCACTAGTTTGTGGTTAGGCCCGTTTTTGGAGCCCAGTGTCAGTGCCACTAAAGGCCATACAGTTCATAATAGAGCATCTCCAATAATCCGGTGTTAGAATGTGATCGAGTTAAGATCCTTTCCTTCCATATCTGGATCTCCAGGTATCCTTGCGCAATGGTTTGTGCTTGAACAGGCTATATGGCGATGACTATGTTTTAGAGTTGAGCAAACTCCACGAGTCTTCTCCATCGCACGCATCTATCTTTAAATAAAAATTTATCCACAGCTCGTTCATTGCCAGCTTTATAGCTACCGATATAGGCGGTGAAATCTCCAGCGATAAGCAGAAGGTCATACCTTTGTATGGATCTAACTAATTCTGCTAGTTTATCAACAAACTTGTCTATTGAAAATTATTTTGAGATTCTAGTTGGATATTACATTAGCAGTGACGTTGAGTAAATGGCTCGTAAAGCATGTCAAACTCAATCACAAGGAGATGTATTTCCGTTCTAGGAGGTTGATTGTGGCTCCGTTATTTATTGAGAGTCCTACAATGTCTTGTCCTGAAATATCGTCTGAAGCGGAATTATAAAAGGGTCAGGGTTCCTCTCCATCGAGAGCAAAGATAAGTTCATTTCGATGGTTTCGCTGCCTCTTGTTTCAGATTGGCCAAGGATACCCATTTCATTTAGACTCTCCAGCAATAAATGTTCTTGTTGTCAAACAATTCATTGAGCAAACAATTACCCAGCCCTCAAACGGAAGGATTGTCGTCGTTTAAATAGAGGGCTGGCTCACTGACTTTCCACTGGGACTGCCAGAGCCTCCGGCGCATTGCTTACGGAGAGTGCTTTAGATGTAAGAATTTCATTACTATTGTCTTCTATTTCCATACGATCCAAGAAAATATCTTTAACCGTCTGGTACCCAATTCCAGACATCACTTTTTCTGCCTGTTAGCTAGCATATTTCAATGATAGGTTCACCAAGTGGTTGCCACCCTTCTCAAACGGTGAGGATACGTAACTGGGTTTCTCATTGAGGAGCTTTGGACAGAGACATCCTCTAATCCTAGTACAAGCAATGCTCCTCGACTGCAAAGAATTCACTATTGAGTCTCCACCACCGGACAATTGTGGTGGTGGGATTGCCAGCTGAATTTAACGTTTGTTTGATGTGTGCATTGTTTGTAATGTAATATGTATTGTGTAATATTTCAATTATTTTGCAGCGTTTTTGCTATATAGTTGCTTTTTCCTCGTTACAACTTGAAGAAAAATATTTTATTGAAGACTTAGGGTAGGTCCACACCACCTTTTCTTTTTTACTGTTTGGTCTCGATTATATAATATTTTCCCGAAATAAGTTTCCAGACAGCTTTAAAACATTTAGATTTGTATTTTTCAAATATATTCCGAGGGATTCTTTTCCACTGAAGGGTAATTTAAACCCCATAATGTGGAACTCCTCTTGCGCTCCAATCGAAATGCTGAAATTAAGCCCATGATAATGGATAGACACAAGGCTGGGGTTATTTTTACAAGCCTTCAACAAATCTGAACTCCAGGTAAAATAGTGTATAGCACTGTGCTCAATTTGTTTCTCTTTTTTTTGTGTCTCTTAACGATACTATTCTGTCTAATCAGCAATGAGATAGGAAAAAAATTGGAATCTCGTAATGATATCTAGAAGTCAAATTAATGTATAGTAACATAACCTTGAAAAGAAGTATATATCCCCTTCACGAGAAAAAATACTAAACAAAAACAAAATGGTGTGCATTTTGTTAGCGATTCAACATCACTAGGGAAGAAAATATATCGTATAGACTGATCCTCTTTGAAAAAAAAAAAGTTTTAGTTCCCTTTTATATGTTTCTCCATCTTTCAAAGTTATCTAATGGTGGGGTTTATGGAAGAAGTATTCAAATCGGGGGGGGGGGGATTTATGGAAGAAGTAGTTCCAATGGGGGTTAATTGGGAAGGTTGCTTGTTCTTATCTTATCTGGTGTTTCTTCATATGGGAAACTATAATTAATTAATTCAATGGGGAAATTTAGTTAAACCCCTAGCTGACGGTTCAAATATAGCTTACCTGAGTGGAGACGGAATTTCTTGTGCGGGGAGCTTAAATCAACGGTTCTAATGGGGAGCTTATATTAACAGCCATATTGAGTCAAAATCAGGTTGAAAGGCTTCAACTTCCCTTGGGAGTGAGTGGAGCCACAAGGACTAGCTATTCTGAGAAATATTAACATAGAGAGAATAAAGTAAAAAAGTAATGTGTTTATTTTTACTCACATAATCGTCGCAGAGTTCGGTGGTAATATCAGAGACACATTGCAGTACAAGACACTAATAAAATTGTCATCTGGGGCGATACAACGCAAAAGTTAATTCACTGATAACAAATTTTCACAAGAGTTTATTCAAAATAGACTGCAAGTAAATTCACACAATACGTTTCACGAGAAATTCATAGTGGTCTCTATCAGGCTAGACTAGACTGGTATAAGACTAATAAAGGGACTGAAAAAGACTGGCACAAAATCGCTAAGTCTCAACTATCTACTCTCTGCAATTTTGCCCGAGGATACATTCAGGCGTCACTAAAAAGTATATCTTACAGTTCCTATTGGTTGCACTATTTGTCCTACATTCCTATTGGATCGGCATGCACCAATGGGCTACTTGGGTTTATTAAAGTTTATGACTTTTAAGATATTACTTTGAAATTTTTCGAACTACTCAAAATTTAACATTGCAACATTTTGCTAGCAGGGTGTCACTTAATTTATGACTTTTAAGGTATAAATTTGAAATTTTTATTACAACTCAAAATTTTACACAGTAAAAAATTGCTAGCATGGTGTTGCTTAATTTTAAGGAGACTTATAATTTATTTATGTGAAAGTTGGTAAAGGATAATATGATTTAATTACATTGAGATACCTAGTTCTAAACTTAGTTTTCAGAACAATGCAATTAGATTATACAAAGATATTTTGCATTTCGAGCGACTATTTTTTGTATAATAAATTTTGCTTTCTTGACAGTTTGGTATTTCGAGCTCTTAATATTCAAATTACTTTGTTAGTCGCCTGTCATATAAGATTTGGTCAAGCTGATATTTATTGCATACATCGGCGACTCAAAGGCGGATTTATTTATTAGATTTTTTGTGGGAAAGATTCTGGCAATGTATATTTAAATTAGATACATTTGATTCACTATTTTAAATTAAAACACTTGAGACTTGCAAAAAGATTCTTACAATGTATTGTTTAATTAGATACATTTGTTTCACTATTTTAAATTGAACGCTTGAGACTTGTTTGATCTGTAGGTTACTTGAATTTTTTACTTTCAAATTTTGGGTTCATATTTCGGTTGGTTTTATTTTTATTTGGGTAACTTTAATTGGAAAATTCTGAGGCTTTTAAAAATTGATCCCATTACATATTATCCTTCCCATTCTTAACGATGTCCTCATCGTTGTGTTATGCTCCCTCTCTACACTTTCAAATTTTGATTTTTCTTTAAAATAATTTATTTTAGTGCTCATTACTTGAATTAGCTCTGTTTTGGTAAAATTTATCCTACTTTTTTTTCCAAATCCCCGATGGCTCTTCTAGATTATATATATAACAACATTACTTTAAAGTCCATCACCTACTCACCCTATTTGGTGAAGGGGCCAAAGAGTTTCTATTGACTAACACATTAGGTTATACGATTACATAATCATTATTATTTCCTCCACCTGACACTAAGATTCACCTGATATGCTAATAATTCTACATGGTTTTATCGATTTAGTTCTGGTTTTGCAATTGTTTTACTACTTGACGTGGTACATGTTTGCTTTTTCTATTACTAGTTTATGCTTCCACCTGACGCTATATTGGTACAATAAGTATTTGACTTCCAAAGCACCTAACTACATCTAAATTTTTAACACACTGAAATTAAAATAATTTGCAAGAAAAAGTTTGACACATTAATAGGTTTTCAGTTTAATGTCTCATTGCAACACTGAGCTTATGTAATTTACATTTATTTTCACTTCTTTTATGAAAAGTTTCTCTATTTTCACTAAAGTTAAAAGTTATATACATAAGATTTAACACTTACTTCATCATTCTACGTGTCTATAATACTCACATACATTTTCACTCTTACTTTGGGCTTCCATTCAATTAATTACTGGGTTGGCTAATTGTTTATGGTTTGTATTCTTGGTGTTTTGCTTTCTGTCACTTTTTCCTTGGGATAAATGTTTGTGTTGTCCGCAAGTATGACTATATGCACAAAATTGTCCGTGCGTGGTTTCTTACGTCACATACGAGGGGTTGATTTTGTAGATTTGTTGAACTGTATCTTGGGTACATAATCCTTTGAATTAATTACATGAAATGGGTATCTTGATCGCTGGACTGGGTAGCTGTGCTTGATCATTTCTATTGTCGGGAAAGTTTAATACTCGTACAGTCTGTGTTTCCCGTAAATTGCTCATATTTTAGTTCGTCTTTTGTGTTACGCCATGTAAGGGTAACTATGGTTGGAACAGAGCTTTATCTCAGATTCTATGTTTATCGTATTGTCTTTGATTTTTTAATTATACACCATCATTAAGGGCTTAGTCATTTGGATTTTGGCTAAGATAACTTGGTTTGGTCTCTACTTTAACACTTTATTTTGGGAAAGTTTGCACGTACAGTTTATATTTCCCAAAAAATTGATTATGATTGGTTCTCCATCTCATGGAGGATAGTTTGGTTTTGTGACATCTAACAATTATTGGATATGGTCACAGCTTAAGCTTTGGATGTTGTTCAATATATTGTCTCTGATTTGGGGCTTAAGATGTATAATCTTTGAGAGATTAACTCCAGGGTTATTCTTGTTTTGTCGATATTGTTTTGGAATCGTGTTACCTGGTACTAGGCTTGGGTGACTTGGATTTTCATCAGGATATTATCTTCAGGGATTTCCTTGGTGAGTACTTGTCGGTGGTTGACGAATGATGAAAGTAGATGCTACTGGGTTGTATCCGTGTTGCCTGCTTGTACACCAATAATTAACTTGCACTGGTTACTCTGCTTCCTAGAATATAAATTTCTGGGCAGAATCATAAGCTCTTTATAGTTACGTAGGTTAAAACACATACAGCAATAATACTTAACTTATACAACATTATACGGGGACTATTGTTTTAAATAATAGTCGTGATTAGTCATACTATTAATATTAATTTTTTATATGGATACGTTTATATTCAAAGAAAAGACAAAAAAAAGCATTTTTCATGCTTTTACATTCATATTGCAGCAATCACTATATTACTGTGAGATAAGCTAATTAATCATAAGAAAAATGATTACATTCACGAAAAGTAACACGTATACATGTGCATTTGTGACATATTTTATATTCAATGCATTTTTAAATGTTATTCAACACTCATATAACTTTAGCATTTAATTTTCTATTATATTAGTACTTGCGAGGTAGATTACATGGTTTTTATGAGAGGTCTCGATTTACTATGAATTCTCAAATCTTTACTGTTTCTGCGCGCCCATGCCGCTTAAGAAGTATATCTTTGCAGCTGCATGGGTTTGTACAGAAAATAAGCAGAAACTCGGGACTGAACATGGCACGAATGAGGACCTCTACTCCCATTCGCTCGATCATGTCCTCTCTTACTTTTTTGTCTTAAAGGTTATCAGAGAGTTCTGGGCTTAGGTTTTGCATCTCGCTTGGCTCGATTTGATCTGACTTTGCTCTTTTTCTACGTGTTATTCTCAACACTCTTCCGTAATTTAGGTTCAATAAAATTCGTATAGAATACGAGATTATGAATACAAATCCTACTGTCAGGAGGGTATACCACCAAAAATTTGTTGAAAATAGTCCGTATCTACTTTTTACATACGTCAATCTTTGATCTTCATTAGTGAATAGGGGAATTTGAGAGTCTAAGGCTTCTCTTATTTTTATTAGTGGTAAGGTTCCCTTGATATTCTCTATCTTTGACCAAATTGTGGCTTTTACTTCATCATTTTCAATATTGGGAATTGTATACGATAAATTGACTGGTTTGAAATTGACCACCATGGGACTTATTATATTCGTGCTTGTTGTTATCAATGGTGTTTGTACCGTGGCTTCCTTGGTTACCAGTTGGTACCCTTGTTTTATTGTTATTGTTCCCACGTCTTGTAATAGTAGTTCAGTTCTGTAGCTTGGATCGATTCTTTCTGTGTTATTATAACAAGAGATAGTCCCAACTGTTTCTTTTGGAACAGAAAATAGCCACAGATCATTTCTAAGGTGAATAAATATTTCTCTTTTAGTACTACCTACTAGTGCTTCGCATGAGTTGGGAATTTCTTCTTGTTGAGTCTCTTTTAAAAATATATCTAACATACATGATCCAGGTTTTACATTATAAATTGGCAGTGTTAGTTGACATACTAGGTTTTTGAATGCTACACATTCCTTTAGGTCCTGTGGGTTTGCTAAGGCATATTTCCTCCTATCTTGATCAACTAGCAAGTACTCCGCTTTGGGGGTGATAGTCATAAACGAATTAATTCTAGCTATATTGGCTGGAAACGTGGAAATTTTATACAAGTCATATATTGATTGTTGATTTATTAACGGGATTGTTGCTACTGCAAATAATTGTTCTTTTATCTCCGTGATGTGAACCTTCAGCTTGGTGTAATAGTGGAATAAGTTTGCTACTTCCGGTTCTGTTGGTAGATGTAGTCTAAACGTTAAATGCGTTTTTATTTCATCGAAGATACTTTTTAGGTTCGAAGGATCCACTAGGTCATACAACAAGGTTCCTCCGGTAAGGGCAAATAATGCGAATTCAAATTTGCTAACGTCGGTTGCCAGGATAAGTAATGACATTGTCACTATGTCTAGCGATTCCATGGCGAGGCTCAAATCGGAAATCACACGATCTACTTCATTTCTTAAATAATTCATTATGTTTACCGTTTTTGATATTTTTTTCGAGATTGCCTCTATATTGTCTCTCTGGTAATTGGCTATACTGGCTTGTATTTTTTGGACACGTAAGGTCACGTTCATGGCGTTATTTAGTTTTCCTACGTTTTCCCTTAGGATATTTAGGTCTTCTTCAGTCGACAGCCCAAACAAGCGTGAGGCTAATTCTCCCACGATAGGTATTAGACTAGCTGATCTTCTGTATTTGTTTTTTCGAAAAAATACTTCGAAGATTCTCGTGGTACTTTGTTTTAACTTTTGTATTTCTGTATTGAACAATTCGAATAGTGCTTGTAGTCTCTGTCTATAAGAGATTAGGAAGGATTGGTGAATCGATACTCATTGGGCGTTTTTCTCGTTTAGCTCAGGTAATTGTTCAATATCTTCCTTTGCCGGCTCGTGGGCCATTTCTAATCTTGCACAAGTACGCTTGCCATCTATTGTCCAACATTTCTTATGTACGTAATCGTCATCTTCCTCTTTCTTAGTTTTATTTTTCTTTTCTACTGGTTGAATCGTTTGTACTTTTATTGTTTGTATTTCGGTATGCCATACTGAGAGTCTTGCTCTAAAGCCTATAGTAAATACGTAGATCGACTGGGTGCGGTAATACATGGGTCCTGTTGACCACGTTCATTTTGTGGGTATCGTTGGTCTTAGATAAGTTAGTGAGGTCAAATTTCTAGGTGCTTTCTTGCTAAGTGAGCTCATTTCAGGGATTGTGCTCGTCGTAACTTCTGGCATCGAAGATTGTATATCTCTTACTGGGGTCTCATATATTGGCGTGGTTGACTTGGTGTCTTTTCTTTTTCTTTCTGTGGGATTTTTATTCTTATCATCTTGTTGTGTATTTGAGAATCTTAATTCCTTTGGGTTAATAATTTGTCTTTATTCTGTTTCCTTCGTGAGTTTTGATAATATTTGTCTCGTAACATTTTGTTCAGCATGACTTTGCCATAACTCCTTGAGAAAAGTCCATAGGCTCGGTAGTTCATTTAGCATTGCGTAATTTCCATCATAGAGTTTATTTTTCTTGAGAGTTGTCAAGAAGGAACCTGTAGTATATTTTGCCGTAGTATATTCGCTTATAGATCCGTCCACATTACTTAATTCTCTTTTCCTTCTGTTTTCTCTATTGTTAGTTCCTAGAGCTTTATCGATTTCTGCCATTTTCTTGTCAAAGTCATCTATTAGGAATTTTGATTTTAGTTTGGGAAGTACGGGGGGTAGATCTCCTGTATTTTCCTTATGGTGCATGTCTTTAGTTGTCTGCTGGCTGTTGTCCGATTTTAAGAATTGGAATATAGAATCCTTTAATTCATTGGTATTCTTCTCTAGTCTCATTACCTGTTGAAATAGGGTTTCAAACAGTTTGGGATCCAGTTTCATAAATATTTTCCAGGCATTGTGGCTTGCAAATATCGAATTCTCAAGTTTGAAGATTATTCCATGTTTTACAATATCTTGGGCTATAGTTTGGGCAATGTAGATTATCATGAAATTTGTTAGCCACATCCTTTTTTGCTGTTTCTAGAATTAATATTTCATTAAACATAATATAATAAGGTGTCTTATGGTAGATAATCGAATGAGAACTTAGATTTCCTTTATAGGGGATTTTTCTTTTTTTTTTATTGGGAAGTAAACAAGGTGGGGTTTAAATTTGTGGTCATACAATTAGTTGCTTTGCTTATGGTGAACGTACGGTTGATTCTTAGACTGGGGGGATAAATATTTTAATTGCTTTCATACAATAAATTTTTTTTTTAATGTAAAGGGTGCGTGGGTTGACTTAATCATTTCGACTGGGACGTTTTTTTGATTTTTTAGTTACTTTTGATTTCGATTTACAAGTTTTTATCCTCTTAAATATAATTTCTTTTTTTTCGCTCTGTATATTACACTTTTTGGATTATATAGATACTGCTTGTAATATTTTATTTCTTGGAGGGGGTCATGTTTCCCTTGATATTTTACACAGTTTGGGTTTCCTTTAATTTTGTGAACTAATTTTTGCTTTCTACATTTGTCGAGGAGTAATAAATCAGTCTGACAAGGACCTTTAACGTACCAGTACTGAACTTTATATTTTTTTGCAGCTTTCTTATCTCATGTTGAACTAAATAGAGGTACTTGCCCTTTCTGCTGTTATATTTTATTCCTAATTTGCCTCTTGCTGGTCAATATTCGGGTGTATTTGCTAAACGTAATCCGAAGATATATGATCCTATGTTGTATTCTCTTAAGTCGTATTTGACATCCCACTTTTTTTCAAAAACTTCTTCTCCTGATTTATTCACAATGATCATTGCAGCTGAGTACATAACATTCTCTTTGGCGTGCTTTATACAAATGAACTCTGTATCAATAATTGCTTTGGCCATTATTCTGAAATGAAAGGTATTTTCTATTGATTTTTGTCTAGTTAATAATTTTTTTCAAGATTAGTTATGATCATGGTACACTCTAGGTCGAGGTCGAACTACCTTTCCACCGGCATTTCCTAAATGCATTAGGTACTTATTCATTTGAAATAATTCGAGTCATTTAAAGCTCAATATTAACCAAAAATGGATGTATACTCTAAAGGGAAAACAAGGCAACTTCAGTTCGAGGTTAAACTACTTTTTCACCGGTGCCACCTTGCACCTGGCTATTTGTGTAGTCGAATATTATTCGATTCCCCTAAGTTCCGTACTCTAGTTTAACGACTTTGCGGTCGCTTTATAGGCTTAAAAGTACAGATACTTTCGAGAAACTACCTTTTTGTCAATATATTGATAATGTACTTGGATCTCGTAACATTTACTCTGATTCATAGTTTTATAAATATTACTACAATACTGGTCTATAATGCACTTTTTTTTAAATTGTGATTATAATCGATATTCATAGTTATAACGCCTTAGGTAATATTATAAGGTTCTTTTATCATTCATTTTAACGAGGTTATTTGTAAATACAGTTTCTTCAACTGATGTTGGGTTTTAATTTCAATATGGGTGCATCATCCAGCAGTGCCGCCTTTGAACTTGGGGATGTAAGCATATCGAGGAGTCGATAATTTTCCCATGACAAAACATTAGAGCTGAGAGATTGGAGTTCAAATATTATATCATTTTTACCGTTTTCAGGTATATTTAGGTACATTAAATACACTAATAATTGGTTTGGGAGGTGCAGGCCTGGGTTGTGCCACACTGGAGGGCCATTTGTTTAAGAAGTTTGACGAATAGGCAGTTGTAGTGCTTGCCAAGCAACGTCTTGTTGTGCACTCAAGTCTCGTATCCACGTACCTTTTTCTCAAAAGAGGGTGAAATTCTAGCGATTGGGCGGTGGGACAATATATACCATGCCCATCCTTGGCTCTGACCTCCTATACTTGGGGTTCATCCATTCTCAACATTCTATAACGTATGGACATTTGAGTTATTGTTCTTATTCCATTTTCAGAGTATTTCATGGGGTTGTTCGCTGACTATGATTTATTCTTTTTATGAATTAGAATTGCAATGTATACTGAGCTTTTATTAATTATCGAGAAAAAAAATTTTTTTTGTTACATTCGAAGTGTGATGGGTGTTACTACTGATTTTTTAGCTAAAAGTATGCTTCGCTTTGTTTAAGTGTATTTTTTTTAATAAAGGAAAAAAAAAAATTTTCATTACCGTGCGAAGTGCATGAGGTACTACTACTGGTTTTTTTTTAGCCAAAATTATCTTTTACATGGTCTGAGTGGGTTTTTTGAGTTTGAATCGTTAAGGAAAGGGTTGTTTTATGTTATAGACTAACATATTTCAATTAATGCGATATCTGTCTATCGATTTGAGGGGACTCTAAAGTTTTCTATTAGAATTTGATGCGGCATCCGATTTCTATACTTGTTGAAACCTAATTTACAACAAAAAAAAATTTTCTTAAGTAGTCTATAGTTAACGAGGCAAATTTTTCTTTTTAAACAGTCTTTTTAAAACATCCATAGTTTCAACTAATTTCATTAAGGCCCTTTTTTTTGAAAATATAGACTTATTTTTTTTAGGGCTTTCAAAAATTTAGCCATTAAGCTGTAATGCATTTTCCTTTATCTTAATATTTGCTGTGACGCGACTAAAGCGTCTGTTCTTTTATTTTCTGCACCTTTGTACATTCTTAATTAAAGGGAGTTAATTTATTTTATATTGAATAAGATTCATTCCAAAGTGCTTATTTTGGTAGCTATTTTTTTAGTTGAATTACGTAACGAGTTGCGTATTGATATTTACTCGATTACTTTCAAAATATGTTGGGATAAATTCCTTATTTCAGCGTATTCTAGAATAATGCTAAATTGGTGGGATACAAAAGTTTGTTAGTCGAGATAAAAGTTCCCCGCTCGAATGAGTTAAAGGAAAGCTTATTTACTTTTAAGGTGTCAACTTATTCTTTCCCAATGGCAGAGTTAACGCCACGTGACAGAGGTACTTGTTATCAAGTGTGGCTTTACCTAGAATTTTCTTTCATAAGACGTAAAGTTTAATTTTCCTTGTATTTCCTAAATGACAATGAAAATATATTTATGTTTTGTAGTGAAATCATTGGTAGGTAGAATCCAATTTAGTCTGATTCGGGTGTAATAATTCACCACAAGATACAATTTTTTGTTATAAGGTCGTTGGAAATGTGATTGAAAAACATGGGAATCAAGTCGAAAACGCGTTGTCTAAAATTTGATTGATTTAAAAATTCCTGAAAGCCAGATCATTACGTGCAAGGAATTGTCTTAGATGACGGTCTTGTTACATCATAAAATAGATTATTTTCAATCATAACCTTACTGGGTCGCCGTAGGGCACATTATCCCTATTCTGGGGGTGTCTAATTATGAATCGGGGAATTGGCCTAGTTATTGCCTAAAAATGCACGTATAATTACGTTTAGTTGTTTTTTTTTCACATTTATTTCGTTCCACCATTCTTCTTTTGTGGCAGAGATTGTGCCACATGGCGCAGGTATGATGTTATCAAGAATTTCACAGGTGTATGTTTTATGCGTTAGATGATCCTGAGAAGAATTCGTTGATTCGTCTTTTTTTTACCTCGCGGCACTATACGTTATGCCACGGACGTGTCGCACATGTGTGCTACGTGACTAAAAGGGGGGGGGCACATAATTTTGATTTGAATATTACCCATATCATCTGTAATTCCTTTTCTTTGGGGTTTTATCGTGATATTCTTTACTAGGTCAGCATCCTGTAGGAGCTTGATTGAAGGAGAAAGTTTGAAAATTTAGCTTTATTTTATCTTTTGATTTAGGGTTTTTGAAACATGTTTCTGAGCAAAGGGCATGAGTACTTTACAGATGTTAAAATCTATACTTTTTCTCCTTGGTTTCAACTTTTGCTATTACTTTAGAAATTACCCTTCAGTTATTCATGCTTTGCATAAATGCCCTTTTTTGTTTTATTAGTTTTAGTTAAACTTATATGCTCGTAGTGAATGCGTACTTTTGAATTCTTGAATACCGTGCCTTTGCAAAGCTTAAATTTTGTGAACAGCATGTGGTTTACTATGCTACACTTCCCATTAGGGGGGACTAAGGACTCTATGGGACCCGATGTCGTGATTGGTTTATAAGGTTAGTAAAAATTATTAAAAGGTGTTTTATTATATGAGCATTTATGATTAACGTCAATTTTTTTGGAAGAATTTTCTTCTTTTTATATTAGTTGGTTATTTCTTGCATTACTTGATTTCTGAATTATTTTGGTTATCAGTCTGTATTTTGACAGGCCTATAGTGGTTTAATTTTGACCTACTGGTCTTAGCGATATGTTGCGTGGTTTGTGTCTTTTATGAGAACCCACAGAAATTGAATTACATTTCTGAAGCAGAATATATCTGCTATTGTCAAGCCTAACTGCACGTTGCCATTTTTTATAGCGTCACAGTGAATTTATGGGCCACTTTTACAATATATGCTATGTGATTGTCGTTTAAATACTTTGGAAATTATGATACTTTAGGAATTAACTGATTGGTTTTATGTTTTTTACCCTTCTGGCAGGCTATTTTAGTAAATTATTTGTCTTATATATATATATATATATATATATAATATACGACTGATTGCTGGATCGTAAGCAAATAATTTTATCAAATATTAGCTTCGCGTTTGGTTTTAGTGGTCGTGATTGTCTTCCAATCACAGTTCAAAACCTCTCAAAAGTTAAGAAATTGCCTAGTCTAGGAAAAACTTTTTTTTTTGTTATTTTTTTTTACAGGTTACTCTTTATACTTTCCTGTCTCGGTCCATTTGTATGCTTTGACTCGATTTAAGGTAAAATTGGTTGAATTTATTGCTGCAATTTTTAGGGATTTTGATGGTTATATTGTCCTTTGCCTGTCGGCTGTAAGTGTTCTGCTGCTTTTGCTATCTATTGCAAAACTAAGGTGTTATTTAGCTACTCGTTAGTTACGATTTTAATTTATGGTACAACAATTATCTATTAGGGAAAATATATTCTCTATAGTTGGTCATCAAAAATTAAAAAATTAATCAATATGCGTTTTTTTTGTCTTAATTCTGTTTTACATTTGATTCCTTGGTACGATATTTTGGAATTTTGATAGCTATTTTCACGTATTTCGGCTTTATGAAAGGTTTTTCTTTAATGTTTGTCCCTCTTGACTTAGAGGATATGTGAATTAATATTTAATTATGCCATTCAAGAAATTCATTTAACCGAATAGGCTAGACCACAAAATAGACTGGGCCACAAAAAAATATTTTTTCTTTTCGGTTTTTTTTTTCCACGTATTTATTGGGCTTGTTTTTATGACTTAAGAATCACACTGCCTTCGTGGTTTTATTTGTATTTGTGGATACATTTCCCATTAAGGATTATGTCGCATTTCTATAGGTTGGAATTTACGTGTCAAAATTAGTATTTTAAGTTCTACAATTTTGATTTATTTTTACGTTTTTTAGGGTTACTAAAATTGTTGTTTTGCGTCAATTCTCTAGCAATTAATTTCCTTTGTTCATTTAGGTTTCGGAACGGAACTGTATATTATTTTATTTATTTTTTATTATGCCACACCACTCTATAATCAACATACGATCAAATATATGGTTAAGGATATATCGATATCAACTTTTGAGATCAAACTATATTTTCTAATCTTCTCATTTTTATCAGGGCCAATTTTTTTTTGTTGAAGGGGTTGGCGTTTTTTTTGTGATGTTTGAGAAACATTTTGGTATGGTAAGTTAACTATTAGTTTTTAGGCGAAAGGATTATTAATTATAGGTATGCAATTAACTCAGAGTACACGACAGTACACGGGTCAAATATTTTTTTTGTTAATAAAAGATGAAAAGTGAAAGTAGGTCAACTCGAGAACATCAAGCTTAGGTGATCCGACTATACTATCATAAATCTTAGTGGTTTCAACTACGTTTGAAAATTACGGGCTTTGATTATCGTTGGAAATTATCGTGTCGATGCTTTACGTGGGGTCAATTGAACTGTATACGCGATTAATGACATCTGAGGTAAATAGTATGATTTTCCTCGAAGAATCACGACGTTATTTTTCCTTTTAATTTATGAAAGGTGCCTGGTGTCATTTGCAGGCCACTTATTTTTTTGCTGACTTTTATTTGGAAGAATACTTCTAATTTTACTTGCACTAAAGCCCTTTTTGAGTTTTATTGTGAAAATTGGTTGCTAGATTTTGGTATTTGATTCCGGGTTACTTGAACTGCGTGGCAATTTATAGCGTTGAGAAAAGTGGTCTAAATTTAGTAATAAAATTGGGAAGGGATGTTTTTTTTGTTTCCCTTGGTGAATTGCAAGGGTCGTTAAATAATTAAATTTATTCAGAACAAACTGAGTTTACTGAGAGAAATGATTATGGATTCTTTAAGCAATTGATATTTTTGGATTGTTTATTACAAAACAATTTTGAGGATGTGACGCAGTACACGGGGTTAATCGAACTGTATTCCTTATATTTACTTTATAAGAGAGAAGGCATTTTGATTTTGTCGGAGGAACACGTAAACAAGTCTATCAAATTACCATTACTGTTTTTTTGTGAATTTTTGGAACGCATAGCGAAGTTACATGTGTGACATAGTTTCCAAGGATTAGCATTTTGCATAGGGCCACTTGAATTGCATAAATAATCTCAACGCTAAGAAGAAATGGTATTAGTTTAGCAAAAATTGCGAAAAGAAAAAAAAATTTTGATTTTCGGGGTTTGTTTAAGTAATTAAATTTATTTAAAGGCTCATATAAAGGCCACAAATCTTATATGCGGATTAAATATTCGCTATTTTACCCAGAAAAGATACAATTTTACTTATAATCATTTTCAATTAGTTAATTTTTTTTGCAAAATCTTCAGTTCATCTATTGACTTGAATGTGTTGGAACAGATTTTTTTTTCTATTACCAGGCTTACATGGATAATTTTTGAAAGATTAGTCAGGCTTGCTTCTGTTATGTAAGTTGACAGAAAACCCTATATTTATGATTCGGTTAGTTATTATATCCCTATATGCAGGTAAATTTTGCCTCGCATTGTTACTATCCTCTCATGTATATATATATACATGTATACATATACACATATATATACACACATACACACACACATACATACATATATACATAAACCTAACTGCTTGATCATTATGTTGTCGCTAATTACCTGTTTTCCTAATTGCTTTTTTTTGCTGGGTAATTATTGCGATAATAACTCGCACATATACTTTTTTGACTGAATATTTTAGGTAGTTTGGGGTTTTATATTCTTTATGGCAAGTTTGGGTGGTCGTTATTTCCGGTCATCTTTTCTTGTGATTAAATTTAGTATATTTTGGAATTCCGTATTTGATTATGTCGTTGGCATGATGATTTTTTTTTTAAATATCCCATAAAATTGATTTGAGAAGAGGTAGAATCTATCCTGAGGAACTCTCAACTTATCGAACATCCAAATACATACATCAAGCCTTTGGAGGCTCGACACACCGAACGCTCCCCGGATCGGTTGTCAAGTTGAGTATTGAAGCACCAATCCAAATACTTTTTTAAAATTAAAAGTAATTTTTGGTTGTAGTGGTCTGGGGTTATGGATTGATAGACGGCCGAACCTAGGGCACGGATTTGATCCTCGTGCCCTGAAGTGAATTGCCTAACCAAGCAATCCCTTGTGATCCTCAGGTTTACCTACTCTGGGGGCTATCCGAGATGCTGTTTAACTGTTCCTGGTAATGTTAGGATGGCTATCCACCGCACTTTTCTCCTTTACGACTGAATTTGTAACCTGTATTTATTTTTTAAGGAAATACTATGTTCTTTCTAGCAGAAATTTAGTTATCTAGTTTAACGAGTTTCCGCTCGACTATTAGGTTATTTACTACATTTTGTCGCTAAACATCACATTCTATAAAATGTAGTCACTTTAATGTATTAGAAGGGGATTTTGACGAAAAAGAATTTTTACCTTTTTTTTAGTTCAATTTATTTGCGTGTCTGGTATTGCTTAGTTTTCTGTACCTTCTTTCAATGGTTGGGTTGTGGGTGTTCCTTGTGGTGCAGAGACTTCTGAGGAATCTTGGCCCGTAGTAACATTCTCTTGGGCGTCAGGGTACTGGGTCCTCATAATTATATTATTATCCGTTGGAGGATTCTTTTGATTAGTTTCCACTTGGGTTTTATTTGGTGATGACGAGCTTGATTTGGAATTGCAAAATATATGGGTTGGGATGATCCTTAATTGTAACTGTTAGTAAGAAGATTTTCCAAATGGGGACTAAGGGGTAGGTCAATTTCAACAGTAAAATATGTTGCAACCGTTTGTTCTAAGTTTGACCAAAAATCTCTTTGTTTCTGTAGTTCTTTGGTAATTTCGGCATGGTTCTCCTTTAGCTGTTTCTCTAAGCTGTCTTGTTGCAGCTTAATTATTTGTTTTTGTGCTTTCAAGTGGTCGTACTTATGCTGCATGTCTAGGATCCTTGCTCTTTGGGGTGCCAGGAGTTCTTGTATTGCCATTGTCGCGGATAGGATAGTACTATTTTTATAATCTTGTACTTTTTTACCAATTTCCTGCATTTTATCGTATAATACTTGTAATTTTAGGATTTGGTCCGGATAATTATATCCCTCGACAAGCGTGGCGTCGCTTATTGATTCCATTTCATTCTGGATTTTAGCGGTCTGTTCTTTAACTTCTATAAACTGGGTTTCAATCAACTTATCCATTTGTTTAGTTACTAAAATCTCATTTATTCTTTTGTTCATTCTTTCTTGGGAGCTCTTCACTTCACTAAGGGATTTATGTGTGGCTTCTATCATATTCTCGATTTTCAATCTGTCTGCTACTAATTGTGCCGAGTCGTCGAGAAGTTTTGATCGTATTTGAAATAGTTGATCCATATTTTTTCTGTCAGTAACGGGTTGCACTAGGTATTTTTCTTTTGGAGGAGGGTTTGAACAATTCTTGTTCTTCTTCTATCTTCGGAGTTCTTTACCAAGCCGGGATTTAGTTTATCTGGAAATATTAACTATTGACTTATTTCGACCTTTTAAGGGTGACTTTCATTGTGATGTCTTACTCATATATTCTTGTTTTAAGTTTTTTTTTTTTAAACTGCTCATTTCGATTTAATATTACCTTATAATTTTTTGGGGTACTTTATTCCTATACATATTTCCATTTATCTGGTCTCTTGCTTATTCTGCCGGATTTCTTGGTAATTTCCTGTTAGTTTTCTGGCGTTTTATTCTTTTTGACTTTCCCATAGAGATCAGGTGAAATTTCTTGTATTGTTTCAAAAGGAATTTCTGGCCTTTCGCCTTAGCCTGTTTTGCATGGGCGGTAGCCGAAGTAGATTTTTGTTTTTGTGTGTCTTGGGGCTCATCGTCGGATTCAGTAGAACTAGTTCCTTAGGATTCATCATTAGGGCTTTCTGGGGTTGTCCTTTGAGATTTTGGAGTATCGCCTGCCCTTGCTTCATATATCTCATCTCCTCTGGAAGTGGAGGGTTTATTTTCCATTTCCTCACGATGAAGTCCTGTGTCGGGGGAGTTAAAAGATTCTTGGGAACTCTGGGAGGAGTCAAATACCTTTGGAGAATGTGTCCACTGCTTGAATGCCATATCTTCCGGGGGGTGAGGTATATTTCGTAGCAAGGTCTGTTGCCAGGAGTGAGATTCCTTGGGTTTTACTTTAGACACCGTTATGTGATGGTATTATCCCAAGTTTTCATCTTCAGGGTGTTCCTCTGTCCAAGGCAAGGTACTTTGCCTTGTTTTTATCGGATAATTTATAATTTCCATGGCTTCTCTCAAGCTTTTCGTATTTGTATCCCTAGGGGGAGTCTTCCTCCTTTTTGCACCTGGGGTTTCCACAGCTCCGTTTAATTCCTCCTGTAACGATAGGGGTCTTTCTATCGGGGTTGCTGGGGAGACCATGTCGTCTGGAAATCTTTTGGGGGGACATGGGGTTGAAATTCTATCGGGAAAAAGTTGGGTTTTTGGCGTATAATCTAATTCTTCCTCTGAGCTTCCTGAAGATGAACATTCTGGACCTTTTGGGGTTCTTGTAGGCATGGGTATTAAGGGTTTTCTTTTGGGGATGACTAAATTTTTCATGGCTAAGAATTCTTCAAAGTCTTCCTCGTCGCTACGATTCTCAAAGTAGTTTTGTTTAAAATTGAAGGGTTTTAATTCGGCTAGTCTCGACTTAGGAAATTCGTTTTCCGCATTTGATGAATCTGAAGATGAGAATTTGGGCGCCCACCTAACTGGGTACTTGGCTCCTTTTATACGGCTAACATGTGCCTTATATGTTCTCCCGCTATCTGGGTTTATCATTTTAAAAGTAAAATCTTTGTCATATTTTTTGATTATTCTGTAGGGTCCCGAATATTTATTGGAAAGTTTTTTGCCTTCCAGCTTAGCTTAATTTTTTAGATAGACACAGTCGCCTACCTTAAAATTTATATTCCCTTTGATTTTGGACTCGTTTCTCAGCTGTTGGTTCATCTTACATTTTTATAACTCTTGTCTAACTATTTTATAGGTTTTTTTCATCATATTTATAAAATCTTGCTTGTAGTCCTCGGTATTACTGTAATATTCTCTGGACTCTATATTTTCCTGATAAGGTATTTTAAAATCGCGTCCAAATAAAAGAAAAAATGGACTATCTTTAGTCGTTTCTGAATAAGTGGTATTAATTACATTGGTTAAGTAAGGTAGATACAGATCCCAATCGATTCGATTGTCTTTTGAATAAATACTTAAGATATTGGAAAATACTTTGTGTCTATTTTCAATTTTTCCATTAGATTGGGGATGGTAGGGAGCGGTTACTAATTCTCTATTTTAAGGAAACTCATTAAGTCTTTCGTTACTTTAGAAACGAAGTTAGTTCTGTTGTCAGTAATAACCTGGTGAGGAACATTAAACTTTAAGAATAATTTTCCTGATGTTTTACTCGTCGTGTATGTGCCGTGATTCTTCAATGCCTTTGAAAAAGTGAAGCCAGAAAATTATCTATTACCGAGAGGATGCAAGTCTGCCCTCTATAAGAACCTGTTTATGCTCCAATCGTACCATACAAGTCAAATGTTACTATATCGAAGGAGAAGCTTGCTACTGGCACTCTTCCCAATGGGGGATTAGGGTACGTTTGGGGATTTTTTCTTAAGTTACACGCTTCACATGTACTTATAAAATCTTTGAGTTTTGTTAATGCTGACGGAACATAAAAGTATTGTTTTAGCTTGTGAAATGTTTTGGTTATTCCTAAGTGTCCACCTATCTCCGAATGGAAGTACTCAAAGGCAGGTATTATTAAGCTTTGGGGAAGTACTGGGATTATTAGGGTTTGATTTCTATTTGTTTCACCTGTTACTATTCTGCAAAGGATTTCCTCGTCCAAGTCATAATAAAAATTGTCTATTTCCCGTCTTAAGGCTTTGAACTTATCAGGGAGATTATCAGAATTCACAAAATATCTAATGAGAGTCGAGCACATTTCATCCTTAACTTGGTTTCTTTTAATGTTAGCTAGGGATAAGGGGCTACGAGTAATTTCGTTTTCTTCTGTAAGGATTTTAGGTTTATTCTTCTTGTGTTTTCGTTTACTGGGATTAATGGCATTTATTTGTTTAGTTTCATTATCTGAAGGGGTGTTCTCAGGGTATCTACTCAGGCAATCGCAAGGGGCATTCTGTTTACCGGTCACATGTTCAAATTCATAATCCATATCTTGGATTTTCATTATCCATCTCGCTAAAATTCCGGTTGGATTTTTGAATGTGCTTAGGTACTGTAAGCTTTTATGGTCCGAGCGCAACTTAAATTTTCGGCCTATCAAATAATGTCTGAATTTATCTAAATGGTAAATTATAGATAGTAACTCCAATTGCGTTGCTGAATAACTACTTTCGCCTTTGGTTAGAGTTCTGCTTGAATAGCATATGACTTTCTCTATATACCGAGGGGGTTCTTGCATGGGTTCGGGGTGGTTTTCCACGGGAATTAATTGGGAAAGGATTGCACCGATGCCTAGACCTGAAGCATCAGTGGTAACCACAAATATTCCTTTTTTAAAGTCTGGTAACGCTAATATTGGTTCAGAAGTAAGAGCTTTCTTGAGAGTGTCCAAGGAAGTTTGAGCTTCCTGCGACCAGGTGATATTTTGGGAAGTCCCTTTAGTTATATCTGTTAGGGGCTTTGCGATTTGGGCGTAGTTGCGTATAAATTTTCTAAGATAACTGGTTAAACCAATGATACCTCTTAATTGTTTCATAGTTTTTGGTGGTTTGATGTTTTCTACGCATTTTATTTTTTCGGGATCTGGTGATATTTGGCCTTGCGTCACTATCATTCCCAGGAATTTTATTTCGGATTGAAGTAGATTTACTTTTTTCGGTCTACATTTTAGATTACCCTCTCTGAATTTTTCAAAAATTTTGGCTAATGTGTTTAAATGATCCTCTGGCGTTTCTCCTACACAAATCACATCATCCACAAAATGGATAATATTTTCTATACCTCTTAATAAGTGTAATAGAGGTCTACATAATGCACTTGAACTAGTTTTGAGTCCGAAGGGTACTCTCAAATATTCATAAGAACCACATTCCGTTGTCGAAAAAGCCGTTTTATAAACGTCATTATCTACCATCTAAACCTGATGATAACCTTGCGTGAGGTCAAGAGATGTAAAAATTTTGTTTTTGGTCAAAATAGAGTCTAGGATTTCATCAATTCGGGGCAGGGGAAATTTGTCGCTAACTACCTGCTTATTTAAGGCTCTTTAATCTACTACAAGCCTAATGTCCTTGTTCTTTCTTGGTACTAGTATAACGGGGGCTGAATACTGGCTTATACTTGGCCGTATAATATTGTTTCTTTCTAATTCGTGGATTTAATGTTTTAACCAATTTTTGTAGGGATGAGGGATACGATGGGGCTGTTTAGCTACAGGCAACCCAGTGGTTTGGACAGAATGTTCGTAGAACGGTATCAATCCAATATCTTCCTCACATGTAGAAAAAATATCTCTAAAATTCCAGAGCAATTCACACAATTTCTCTTTCAATTGTGTATCATGGATATGGTCTAATTTAAATTTTTCCAAGAATTGGGATCTTGTTAGTGGGTATCTTTTCTTTGGGCTACTGACATCAATTCCATTAACTAATGTTTTCTTGGAGTTTTTCCATTTTTTTAGTTCGCGTTCAGAAATCACTTGTATTTCAACAAGGAATATTCCTTTTTTTAATGTGATCGTATCGTTTTCATGTGTGTTAGTCAACCAAATAAAACCTTCGCCTTTTTCATATGAAATAATCTGTTCTTCACAAAACAGATTTTCGGGAATTTCTTTACATGGGGATGCAAACCAAATTTCGGAATTGTCATTCACGGGGATGACCATTTGTGAGATTTGAATTCTTTGCATCGTTTTTGGGGGGATTTTTGTTTTACGTACCGCAAACCCATAGTATTTTTCTTCCAAGTTACTTTCTATTAAGTTAAGATTGGCGCTTGGTTGCGTCAAATCTTCCGCTTCTGGGGTTGATTGTAAGGGTAAGTCAAAGTCCTGTCCCCTTACAATAGTATTTAGATTTATTATTTCATTCCGTAATTCAGTTATTATCTTTATTTCTGTTTGTCTATACTCCTGCATTTTCCCTATTTTTGCGTTTACTGACTGGATTCATTTACTGCTTGTATTTCTTTCTCGTCCTGTGGGAGAAAATGACGTGACATGAGGTACAAAAGACTTAATTCTATTCACTGTTGCTTCCCCTCTCTCCACGCGTTGGAGAATAGGATCGTAAGGATACACGAGTCTGTTATTTGCTATATCCAATAACACTTTATTAGATTTTAGAAAATTAGCACCAATTATAGCCTCGTATGGGAAATTTTGGCATATTATGAAGTTTGTAGGAAAGATCCTATTATATTTTGTTACATCTAAACATTTGGAGCCTATGGCCTCCAGCCTATGAACCGTGACACTTGTTAAACTGGGAATATTGCAGTTTTTCCGTCGCTTAATATACACTGGTAGTTTATTAAATATGTTGGAGTTTATTATGTTAACTGATGCACCGGAATCTATTAACGCTTTGAAGTTAATACTTGCAACACTAAAATTATTTAATATAGGTAGTATATCCTTATAACTAAAAGAAGGTACAATTACTGGATGGGACCTATAAAAAATACTGGCCTCCAGGGTCCCGGTTAATTTTTTTGGGGGCCTAATTCGTTTCCCTGTGCGCTTATCTGATAAGTTGGCGTTTAACATTGGGGTTCGGTGGGAATTTCACTTGCTAGGGAGGTTCCAAGTTGATTGACATTTGATTGTCTTGGTTGCCACGCATAATTGCGCGGGTTCGGATTTCTCGTGCCGACGGCTCGCGGCATTTGTTCATTTTGTATTGACGAAAAATTTCTTTCATTTCCCGTTTGGAAAAAATATCCTCTGTTATCGCTTGTATTCGTGTTGAACCTAGTTGGATACACCGTCCGTGAAAAAAATTGGTTCATGTTTTGTCGCGTGTTTGCGTTGGGGAACCAATAATTATTTTGTCGGTTGAGCGAAGCATTGGAATAGGGTTGGGGAGGCGTATATTGGGAAGAATTTGAATACGCAAATCCTTGTTGGTACGGGTTGTGGAACGATGGGAGACGTGGGGGGTTATTTCCCTAGCTTTCTGACCCATTGGTATTTAAGTTTGTTCTCCCGAACAAACGATTATTAAAACTGGGGGTTGCTGGTGTATATTTGTTTTTAGTACGGCATTCCTTTGCGATATGTCCTTGTTTATTACATGCATAGCATATAATTGGGGGTTTCTGTACATAGTTTGTTGTATTCTTGGGTACAAAACGCGCCATTCTTTGCCTCGTAGGGGTTAAAGACCTATTTTGGTTCGGTTTGGGTGAATTATCTCTCGAAGAAAATCCTGGGGAAATTGCTCGTGATCGTCCCGGAGTTGAATTTTCTACGTTATTTATTCTTGACTTATTGTGGTTCGCCACAATCGAGTCAATTTCTATCATTCTTTCTACTTCCTGGACTTCTAGCTCTAATGTCTGGATATTCTTTGATATCAACTTTCGATACAGTTTGGGGCTTAATCTTTGCATGAAAGCATTTAGTACAATTTTATCGTATAAAGGACCAGATTCCTTTCCGTACTTAGCTTCAATAGATACCATTACTTTGTGCAGATATTCTCTAACATTTTGGGTTTCGTCGAAACAAACCGTACCATGCTTTAGTTTGTGTGTTGAAGTGGTTTCAACAAATCTTTCTCGGAACGATTTTAGCAATTTTTAAATTGAGTTTATTGGAAGGTTGTCTTCCCCTATTGTATTTTCTATTTGCTTTAGAAATTTTAGTGCTTGCCCCTTAAGTCTCATTAACAACATGCCTACTAATGATTTTAAGTCCGTTTGAGTTACTTCTACGAATTGGTTTAATTGTATAATAAATTCATCTACATCTGAATCGCTGTTATATGACGGGAAGGATTTTGAAGTTTCCACTGTTTTGGCAATGAGTTTTTGCTTTAACAATTGTTCGTTTTGTTCTTGCGACATATTGGTTTTTTGTTAAATAAAATTAGGCATTGGTTTTATATTTTTTTTTATATTGTTTGAGTTTACGGGAACTTAGGTTAAAAGAAAAATATTGCCCTTTAAGGCATATATAAAATAATGCACTTCAAAGCATTCATGTAAAATTGCACTTTCCTTATGGTAATATCTCTCAATAATCTCTGTTGTAAGAAAAATTTTTGTCCTTATGTTTTGCTCCTTTAACCAGGCCGCGCCAATTCCAATGGGGGGGCTTATGGAAGAAGTATTCTAATGGGGGGGGATTTATGGAACAAGTAGTTCCAATGGGGTTTAATTGGGAAGGTTGCTTATTATTATCTTATCTGGTGTTTCTTCATATGGGAAATTATAATTAATTAATTCAATTGGGAAATTTAGTCAAACCCTTAGCTGACGGTTCGCATATAGCTTACCTGAGTGGAGACGGAACTTCTTGTGCGTGGAGCTTAAATCAACGGTTCTAATGGGGAGCTTATATTAACAGCCATATTGAGTCAAAATCAGGTTGAAAGGCTTCAACTTCCCTTGGGAGTGAGTGGAGCCATAAGGACTAGCTATTCGGAGAAATATTAACATAGAGAGAATAAAGTAAAAAAGTAATGTGTTTATTTTTACTCACATAATCGTAGCAGAGTTCGGTGGTAATATCAGAGACACATTGCAGTACAAGGCACTAATAAAATTGTCATCTGGGGCGATACAACGCAAAAGTTAATTCACTGATAACAAATTTTCACAAGAGTTTATTCAAAATAGACTGCAAGTAAATTCACACAATACGTTTCACGAGAAATTCATAGTGGTCTCTTTCAGGCTAGATTAGACTGGTGTAAGACTAAAAAAGGGACCGAAAAAGACTGGCACAAAATCGCTAAGTCTCAACTATCTACTCTCTGCAATTTCGCCCGAGGATGCATTCAGGCGTCACTAAAAGTATATCTTACAGTTGCTATTGCTTGCACTACTTGGGTTTATTAAAGTGGGCTACACACCAATGGGCTACTTGGGTTTATTAAAGTTTATGACTTTTAAGATATCACTTTGGAATTTTTCTAACAACTCAAAGTTTAACACTGCAACATTTTGCTAGCAGGGTGTCGCTTAATTTTCAGAAGACTTATAATTTACTTCTGTGAGAGTTGGTAAAGGATAATCTGATTTAATTACATTGAGATACCTAGTTCTAAACTTAGTTTCCAGAACAATGCAATTAGATTATACAAAGATATTTTGCATTTCGAGCGACTATTTTTTGTATAATAAATTTTGCTCTCTTGGCAGTTTGGTATTTCGAGCTCTTAATATTCAAATTACTTTGTTAGTCGCCTTTCATATTAGATTTGGTCAAGCTGATATTTATTGCATACATCGGTGACTCAAAGGTGGATTTATTTATTAGATTTTTTGTGGGAAAGATTCTTGCAATGTATATTTAAATTAGATACATTTGATTCACTATTTTAAATTGAAACGCTTGAGACTTGCTAAAAGATTCTTACAATGTATTGTTTAATTAGATACATTTGTTTCACTATTTTAAATTGAACGCTTGAGACTTGTTTGATCTGTAGGTTACTTGAATTTTTCAGGTTCATATTTTGGGTTCATATTTCGGTTGGTTTTATTTTTTTTGGGGTAACTTTAATTGGAAAATTCTGAGGCTTTTGAAAATTGATCCCATTACAGTTAATTCTTTTATTCTTATTCTATAATACAAATATTTCCCGGTAAAATAGGAAAATTCAAAATATTTTCCGATCAAAAAAAAAGTAAATTTTGGTATCTGCAATGACATGGATGATCATCTCATCACAATCTTTTTGTGCTTGAACAGCTTGCGCGTCATCTATCCAGCTACAAAATTGCTAATGAAGACTCAGGATTCGTAGAAAAATATTATATATGTGTGTTCAGAAGGCTGGCAAAAAATGACTAAACCATAAAGTTTACCTAGAATATTTAGGTATGATAAGAAAGGCCGTATTCAGGGGGATCAGGGGATTTTTATCCGCCCCTCCCGAATTTTTGTCCGACTCGTAAAATAAGTAACACAAATGAATATAAATGAATATTTCATGTGTTTTTCAAAGTTATTCAATTAAAAAAAACAAGTTTTTTTTAACTGAAAGTAAGGGGCGACATTAAAACTTAAAACGACCAAAGATTATTCCATATATGAAAGGGGTAGTCCCCTCCTCAACGCCTCGCTCTTTACGCTAAAGTTTTTTATTGTTTTAAAAATAGAGGTGTGAGCCAGAATAGAGGTGTGTAAAACCTTAGCGTAAAGAGTGAGACGGTGAGGAGGGGACAGTCCCTTTCATATACAGAATAATTTCAGTTCAAATGAACCCTCCTGCAAAATTCCAGGACCACTGGATCGATACGATCACCCCTGGGGAAAAGAAACAAAAAAACGGGTAAAGCATAACATATATTAAATACGTAACCTAACCTAACCTAGGTACTTTTTTCCTCGTAAACCCCAAAAAACAAAAGTTTAAATATTGTAAACGCAGTGATAAAGCACCGTTTGCGATCCTCAGCATAGCAATTGTCTCTTGAAAGAAACCTGTTTGACTAGTTTCTTCAGCATATTCGCTGTACAATATCACGCATATGTCACAGATAATACAACAGTAACAAATTTTTTTATAACACCTTTCCAAAAAAATCCAGGTTACGACCCTGATGATAAGTTTTTTGAGCTATTTTGGGGAACTATATAGCCTCTGAATGGCATTTTCAACTAGTAGTTAAAGTATGCTTCTTGACCCCCTTGAAACGGTCTAATATGTAACTTTTATGATCTATTGTACATAAGAAACAGTAGTTTAACAACCAATATATTATAAAATTTTGATTTGACAATTCCATATTATAGAATATCAATTTTAAAATAAGGAAATCTATCTGTCATATATAGTCGTCTCAACAACTGAACATACTACTATTTACAAGAGTATACAAGAGTATAATACCTCTCAAATATTCACAGCCAAAATTAGGTACTTGAAATTCTGTCTTGCTGAGCATCTTATTATAAATCAACTAAAGCAAGTCAGCTTCTTATAATTAATAAAAAACAATTCAAAGATGAATTTTTCACGAAAAAATAAAGAGCCAAATAGATGAAAAAAAGAAAGGGACATAATATGTTTCACAAATTACTATCAATGAATAAATGAAACCCTAAACACAAGAAAATTTAAATTAATAATCACACTAAACATAAAGATTACAGATAGTGCTATATATAAACAAATGAATCTTAGAATGAACAGAAATGTGAATGAATATTCCAGTCAAACTTAAAAGGAGCCGAAATTAACAAAAACAAGAAATAGGCAATCTTCCCCTAAACTCTTTAAAAGCTATAGCATCATTTGTTCTTTGCTAAAAATGACTGTAAATGAGTGTATTTTTCATTTTTCTTAACAATAACGTCAATACAACAACAAAATCACAAGGCCAATCAAAGTTTACAAATAAAAGTGGTCCTATTCCCCCTCTCTGTCAAAACCTCCAAACAGCTTGAGCATTGATTGTGTTGTATTGGTAACGATATGCATTTCGAACAGTGTGGCTTAATTAGTCAAAATATCGAAAAAAATACAATATACATGATAATCAAAACAAACGGAATAAATAATAAATAATGAAAGTAGAGTGGTAGTTCAACATATAATTATACTAATTCCTTGAAACCTCATCAATTTTAGATTTTTCAGTGTTCCAATTACAAAAGAAACAATGTTTGAAAAATATTTTTTTATAGCTCTATTGCCTGTAAATGGTTCAAGGGTTGGTAGACCTAGCCCCTGTCTGTGGTATACTCTGTTAGTTTTAAGCTTGACTTGATTATTCATTTTGATTTCTGCTTATTTTATGGTCCGTTTATTGATCTATTGCACTATCTGTTTTGTTTATATTTGATGTGGTAATCTATTTTAGTTTTTATTCATTTCGCGTTTCATTTGTTTATCCTTATTAATTTCTATTCATTTTACGTTTGAACTGATAAAGAAATTTATTTCTGTTCATCTTAGGTTTTACAACGGCTCTTTACTTTTCCTTGAAAAACATTTTATTTTATTTTTTTTTAATTAAACTTTGTTCGTCTTTTATTGGCATAGTTTTATTGCTGCTTAATGTCAGCAACGTTTGCTTAGCTTTTACTTTCTTTTTTAACTTTTTCTGCTTAAAAATCCAAATGCTGTATCGTAATTTAAGTGCTATACAGAACTTGTAAAATCAGTAAAATATTTTGATCCATAGTAATTCTGAACAATAAATTCTTCTTAATGGTTTTACTAACATAATTCTGGGTGTATGAATAGGGGTATTATTATTCATATGAATTGGAGATATGTTAATTGGAGATACGGTCATTTATTAAAAGGAGTTCTGTTTTTTGTGCTTAGAAAAGGAAATATCAATCATCAATTTCTTTTACTGCCCTCTCATGAGAGGCGGCCGATGAAAGATAGCTTATACGCTTTTTAGAGGCGCTTTGTTGGAATATCTTTGGGGGACCAGTAGATTTTTATATTTTTCCTTCTCTCTTAGGGTATCTCTTAAAGTCTCAAGCCAACTGCGCACCCAACACCAAACAAGCCCTATTTCCAATTATAAAACCTAAATTTAAACAATGGGCAAAGTGCATTATTTATGGCCCCTATCCCAGGGGGCTTTGGAGATCATATTATTTTGGGAGTCGTATTTATTGGACCTATCGACAATCTGAATAAAATGAATATTTCAAAACTTTGATCAGATGTCTCATCGGGTTACATGGGGGATCAGGAAACAAAAATTTCTAAAGCTTTCCATTGCCAGCACCTGATCTGTCTATTTCCAATAGAATTGCCCCCTATCTATTGTCCCCTCTGAAGTATCTACTACCATTTCTTCCTTGGAAAGTGGCAGGGCGAAAAATAATAATACGTTGAAGTGAAATGACTCTTTACTTAGGCAGTGCTACTTCAGAGCCTTTGATGAAACTAAGGCATTAAGTACTTCTGCGGTGATAAAAACTTAAAATTTAATTAAATTGAATCATAAAAATCAAGCAGAAATCCGGCAATGAATTTGAAAAACAAACAAAAAAGTTTCAAGTTATATGTTAAAAACCCTCTCCAATTCATAATTTCAATGTACGCAACAAGTGATGAAGGATTTCAGTGTTATAATGTTTTCTATTGTTCAAGATCTCAGTATCATCCGACTTAAACTTCAAAACTATCTTCAAACCCATTATTAGTTACTCAGTGATTATTCGTCTGTTTCTGAAATTTAGTCCAAATAAGTTATTTGAAATTGCTTCATCTTTGTCACTAGTGAAAAGATTTCCACTATCTGTCCAGAGTAATGTCAATTTTGTGATTTTGTGACATATGATTATGTGAAAATCAAATTTAAAGTTGACAATCCCTATGTTTTCGAAGGCAGCATAAAAAGTTTTATCTAGGATATCTAGACAAAGAAAAAAAACTAACTGTTTTGACCATTTTTTAAATGTTAAAAGTGAAATTGGATATCAATTTCACTATAATTGGGGATGTAAGAAAAATGGGTCGCCTGTGTGGGAAATTCAGCCTGTACCATAAATCAGCAGTCCTAGGAGTCCTAAAATTAAAAAAAAGCATTTTCAAAAATTTACCTCGATTGAATTCCAAGGGTTTGTTAATGTTGTTTCGTATATATTCTCTCAATCATACATATATGAATACACGAAAAAACCAGTCCTGACAACCTGAAACGAAATACAGAGCTTTAATGTGTGAGTTAATCTCGGTTATTAATTTGAATTTAAGAAATTAATTTGGTCAGTTCATTCATATCTTGACGTTTCATTACAGAAAAAAACTGAACAGAAGTTATTCTGTACATGAGAGGAGTTTCCCCCTTCTTAATATCTCGCTTTTCTTTCCGATTTTTTTTAGTATTTCTAAAAAAGTTTGTTATTGTTCAAATTTAATGACCCTTGTGTTACAAGAGTCGTCCTTAAAGAATTGGAGCAAAATTCGAACTTTAGCGTGAAAAGCAAGGTATTGAGAAGGGGGGAACCAACCCTATATACGTAATAATTACTGTTCGCTTTAATTTTTAATGTTGCTCCTTACTTTCAGTTAAAAAACTTATTTGTTATTTAATTTCTGATCTTTTTTTTAAATAATAATGGGAACTCCTGCTCCATCTCCCGGAAAAATCCCCCTCTCAATAGGTAAATACCCCCAGTGTGAAATTTACCCTGAAAACTTCCCTCCACATGGAAAATCCTTCTGCAGAAAATTCAACCATCCCCCCCACACCCCAACAGTCACAATAACAAATACTATATGAAAAAATGGAAAATCTTATAACTTAAATACCTTTCCCTAAGGTTGTGGAGGGTCATGTTATATCAAAAGGCACAGTTGTTTAGCCTTTACATTGTGCTGAACAAAATGTCTATCTCAAAATTTTGATCGTATGATTTGGGGGGGAAAGGGGCGTGGAAGTGAGTCTAGATACCCTCCAATTAGTTTGGTTACTTAAAAATGACAGTAGAACTTTTAATGTTTGTTCAAATGAGCCCTATCTGGATATTCTTGGACAATTGACTAGATACGATCCTCCCTTGGGAAACAAACTATTAAAAAAAACAAATAAACCCGCATCCATTATTTTCCTTCTGGCAAAACAAAAAAAAATCCATATTTTTGCACATAGGAGCTTAAGACCTCTACAACAAGGTTCTCTTATACGCAGAGTCTGAGGATGTTATTTTTATTTAGATTATTTGACTTTTAGGGGTTGTCTCCCTCCTTTGTCAAAAATCAGGTAAATTTTACGTGGCTCGTAGCCTTTGATGGGTAACATTAAACGAATCTCTCATATTTGGAATCAACATATTAGCCTGATTCTTTTGATATATCTGTAGGTATTAAAATTCCGTGTTTTAGAGTTGCGGTTAATTTGAGCCGCATCGTTCCTTATTCATAATTCGTCACTACCAACTGTTTCATCATGAAATTTTGTAGCGAAAATACAATTGATTATTTTTATGTTCTCAAAACAGGTGAAGATCATATCATCACGTGCTATATACTAAAATACGAAAAAAGAAATCAATCAAAGATAGAATTGACTTACTTTGTTTATTAAAAGTAAATAGTGACATTAAAACTTAAATCAAACCGAAATTATCCTATATATTAGGAGGCTGCTCTACCAGTTCAATCTGTTCTTTACAGTAGACTTTCCTCCTTGATACTCCAAGACAGGGGCGTTATTTGCTATGAGCCGGGGGGGGGGGGGGCCCCCAACTGCCCCTCCCATTCTTTTTTTGCCCCTCCCTAGACCCCAGTTTGCCCCCAGCTGAAATTTAGTTTCTTCCAAAATCTTGTCAAAGTTAAGATAAAAGTTGAGATGCCTTATTGAATACTACGAGAACACATGTGCTGCCACCTAAAACTTTTTTTACATAATTTATGTCTGTTCGTTGTCAGTGAGAATGAAAAAACAGGAATTTTGTCACATTCATGTCTGTTTTCTTGGATGGTTATGTGTGTGGGTCAATTTATTTGATGTTTTTCATGGATGTCAACAGCAATTTATGGTTTTTGTCAGTGAGAATGAAAAAACAGGAACTTTCTCACATTTATGTCTGTTTTCTTGGATGGTTATGTGTGTTGGTCAATTTATTTGATGTTTTATCGTGGATGTCAACAGTAATTTATGGATGTTTTTATAGTTTTTGTCAGTAAGAATGAAAAAACAGGAACTTTCTCACATTTATGTCTGTTTTCTTGGAGGGTTATGTGTGTTGGTTATTTTATTTGATGTTTTTCATGGATGTCAACAGCAATTTATGGTTTTTGTCAGTGAGTATGAAAAAACAGGAATTTTCTCACATTTATGGATGGATGGATGGATGGATGGATGGATGGATGGATGGATGGATGGATGGATGGATTGATGGATGGATGGATTGATGGATGGAAGGATGGATGGATTGATGGATGGATGGATGGATGGATGGATTGATGGATGAATGTATTGATGGATGGATGGATGGATAGATCGATCGATGGATGGTTGTATGGATGGATGGATGGATGTATCGATGTATTTATTTATGTATGGATTTATGTATGGATGGATGAATGTATGGATTTATGGATGTATGTATGTATGAATGGATGTATGTATGGATGAATGGATGTATGGATCTATGGATGGATGAATGTATGGATTATTTGATGTATGGATGGATGGATGGATGGATGGATGGATGGATGGATGGATGGATGGATGGATGGATGGATGGATGGATGGATGGATGGTTCTTTCAATTATTTCGGCGATAACAGTTAGAGACATTTTAAAAGATGATTTTAAAAGATGATTTTAGAAGAGGATTTGAGGGTGAAATTCTGTGGTCGTTATAATACACAAGTTCCATTTGAACAGTGTTGTAAGGTCCTCTACCCCAACCCCAAAGAGTCCTCATACCCCACCCCAACCCCGAAGGAAGCCACCGGTCCTCAAAGGTCCACCGGGCTCCCAAAGGGCCAACCGGCCCTCAAGGGTCCCCCACACCCCAAGGCCCCAAAGGGCCCCTCCCCCCTTTTGGCCCCCAAAGGGCCCCCCACCCTCTCCCTCCATCTCTTCCCCCTCCTCACCTTCCCCCTCCCCCTCCCCTCCCCCTTCCTCTCCTCCTCCTCCCCCTCCTTCCCCCAACTCCCTTCCCCTTCCCTCCCCCATTTTTTATATTTTTTTGTGCATTGAGACACAGAACGACCCCCTCACCCGGCCCCTCCCCTCAAAGGGCCTCCAGCACCCCAAAAGCCTGATTTTTCAAAGTTAATTTTGAATTTCTTTCGTTGAAAAGCAAGAGTTGGAATATTTCAGTAGTGTTTGGTTGTGGTTTACCTTGTCACAGTTACATTTTATCTATTTTTCAAAGTTAATTTTGAATTTATTTCATTGAAATTCAATATTTTGAATATTTAATTTTTTTTTTGTTGTTGTTTAAATTGTAACAGTTAAATTTTATTTTTTTTTCATATTTCAATTTGAATTTCTTTATTTTAAATGCAAGATTTGTAATATTTAAGTATTGTTTGGTTGTGGTTTACCTTTTCACAGTTACATTTTTTTGATTTTTCAAAGTTCATTTTGAATTTCTTTCATTGAAATGCAAGAGTAGGAATATTTCAGTAGTGTTTTGTCGTGGTTTACCTTGTCACAGTTACTTTCTCTTGATTTTTCAAAGATCATTTTGGATTTCTTTCGTTGAAAAGCAAGAGTTGGAATATTTCAGTAGTGTTTTGAGGTGGTTTACAGTGTCACAGTTACATTCTCTTGATTTTTCAAAGTTCAGTTGAATTTCTTTCATTGAAATGCAAGAGTTGGAATATTTCAGTAGTGTTTTGTTGTGGTTTACCTTGTCAGAGTTACATTCTCTTGATTTTTCAAAGTTCATTTTGAATTTGTCTCGTTGAAATGCAAGAGTTGGAATATTTCAGTAGTGTTTTGTTATGGGTTACAGTGTCACAGTTACATTCTCTTGATTTTTCAAAGTTCATTTGGATTTCTTTCATTGAAATGCAAGAGTCGGAATATTTCAGTAGTGTTTTTTCGTGGTTTACCTTGTCACAGTTACATTCTCTTGATTTTTCAAAGTTTATTTTGGATTTCTTTCCTTGAAATACAAGAGTTGGAATATTGCAGTAGTGTGTTGTCGTGGTTTACCATGTCACAGTTATATTCTCTTGATTTTTCAAAGTTCATTTTGAATTTCTTTCATTGAAATGCAAGAATTGGAATATTTCAGTAGTGTGTTGTTGTGGTTTACCATGTCACAGTTACATTCCCTTAATTTTTCAAAGTTCATTTTGAATTTCCTTTGCTGAAAAGCATTGGTCGTGGTTTACCTTGTCACACTTACATTCTCTTGATTTTTTAAAGTTCATTTTGATTTCTTTCGTTGAAATGCAAGAGTTGGAATATTTCAGTAGACTTTTGATGTGGTTTACACTGTCACAGTTACATTCTCTTGATTTTTCAAAGTTAATTTTGAGTTTCTCCCATTGAAATGCAAGAGTTTGAATATTTCAGTAGTGTTTTGTCGTGGTTTACCTTGTCACAGTTACATTCTCTTGATTTTTCAAAGATCATTTTGGATTTCTTTCGTTGAAATGCAAGAGTCGGAATATTTCAGTAGTGTTTTGATGTGATTTACTTTATCACAGTTACATTCTCTTGATTTTTCAAAATTCATTTTGGATTTCTTTCGTTGAAATGCAATATTTGAAATATTTAAGTGGTGTTTCGTTATGGCTTAATTCGTCACAGTTATATAATCATGATTTTTCATAGTTCATTTTGGTTTTCTTTCGTTTAAAAGAACGAGTTGGAATATTCAGTAGTGTTTTATTGTTGTATACCTTATCACAATTACATTGTCTCGATTTTTCAAAGTTCATTTTGGATTTGTTTCGTTGAAATGCAAGAGTTGGAATATTTCAGTAGTGTTTTGCCATGGTTTACCTTATCAGAGTTACATTTTCTTAATTTTTCAAAGTTCATTTTGAATTTCTTATGTTGAAAAGCAAGAGTTGGAATATTTCAGTAGTGTTTTTTTGTGGTTTACCTTGTCACAGTTACATTCTCTTGATTTTTCAGACTTCATTTTGAATTTCTTTCATTGAAATGCAAGAGTTTGAATATTTCAGTAGTGTTTTGATATTGTGTACCTTGTCAAAGTTACAGTCTATTGATTTTTCAAACTCTATTTCGGTTATTTTCCTTCAAAATTAAAGAGTTGGAATATTTCAGTAGGGTTTGGTCATGATTTTGTATGTCACAGTTACATTCTCCTAATTTTTCAAAGTTCATGTTGAGTTTCTTTCGTTGAAATGCAAGAGTTGAATTATTTCAGTAGTGTTTTCTCGTGGTTTACCTTGTCACAGTTACATTTTCTTGATTTTTCAAAGTTCATTTCGGTTTTTTTCATTGAAATGCAAGAGTTAGAATATTTAAGTAGTGTTTTGTCGTGGTTTACCTGGTCACAGTTACACTCCCTTGATTTTTCAAAGTTCATTTTGGATTTTTTTAACTGAAATGCAAGAGGTGGAATATTTCAGAAGCGTTTTGTTGTGGTTTACCTTGTCACAGTTATATTCTCTTGATTTTTCATAGTTCATTTTCAAATTCTTTCGTTGAAATGCAAGAGTTAGAATATTTCAGTAGTGTTTTGTCGTAGTTTACCTTGTAACAGTTACATTCACTTGATTTTTCAAAGCTCATTTGGATTTCTTTCATTGAAATGCAAGAGTTGGAATATTTCAGTAGTGTTTTGTTGTGGTTTACTTTGTCACACTTACATTCTCACGATTTTTCAAAGTTCATTTTGGTTATCCTTCGTTGAAATGCAAGAGTTGGAATATTTCAGTAGTGTTTGTCGTCGTTTACCTTGTCACAGTTACATTCTCTTGAAGTTTTAAAGTTCATTTTGGATTTCTTTCATTGAAATGCAAGAGTTGGAATATTTCAGTAGTGTTTTGTCTTGGTTTACCTTGTCACACTTACATTCTCTTGATTTTCAAAGTTCATTTTGGATTTCATTTGTTGAAATGCAAGAGTTGGAATATTTCAGTAGTGTTTTGTCATGGTTTACATTGTCACAGTTAACATTCTCTTGATTTTTCAAAGTTCATTTTGAATTTCTTTCATTGAAGAGCAAGAGTTGGAATATTTCAGTACTGTTTTGTCGTGGTTTACCTTGTCACAGTTACATTTTCTTGATTTTTCAAAGTTCATTTTGGATTTCTTTCATTGAAATGCAACAGTTGGAATATTTCAGTAGTGTTTTGTTGTGGTTTACCTTGTCACAGTTACATTTTCGTGATTTATAAAAGTTCATTTTGAATTTCCTTCATTGAAATGCAAGAGTTGGAATATTTCAATAGTGTTTTATCGTGGTTTACCTTGTAACAGTTACATTCTCTTGATTTTTCAAATTTCATTTTGAATTTCTTTCTTTGAAAAGCAAGAGTTGGAATATTTCAGTAGTGTTTTGTCGCGGTTTAACTAGTCACAGTCACATTTTTTCGATTTTTCAAATTCCATTTTGGTTTTCTTTGATTGAAATGCAAGAGTTGAATTATTTTAAGAATGTATTTCTGTGGTTTAACATGTCATAGCTACACTCTATTGATTTTTTAAAGTTCATTTCGAATTTCTTTCATTGAAATGCAAGAGGTAGAATATTTCACTAGTTTTTTCTCGTGGTTTACCTTACCACACTTACATTCTCTTGATTTTTCAAAGATCATTTTGGATTTATTTCGTTGAAATGCAAGAGTTGGAATATTTCAGTAGTGTTTTGCCGTGGTTTACTATGCTAAAGTTACATTCTCTTAATTTTTCAAAGTACATTTTGGATTTCTTTTGTTGAAATGCAAGAGTTGGAATATTGCAGTAGTGTTTGGCTATGGTTTACTTTGTCACAGTTACATTCTCTTGATTTTTCAAAGTTCATTATGGATTTCTTTCGTTGAAATACGTTTTGTCGTGCTTTATCTTGACACAGTTAAATTTCTTGATTTTTGTTAGGGTAGGTTAGGTTAGGCTAGATCAAGTTAGGTTAAGTTAAGTTAGGTTAGGTTAGCCTACGTACGAACGCGTACGTAGGCTAACCTAACCTAACCTAAGTTAACCTAACCTAACTTGATCTAGCCTAACCTAACCTAACAAAAATCTTAAAATTTAACTGTGTCAAGAAAAAGCCCAACAAAACATATTTCAACTAAAGAAGTCCGTAATGAACTTTGAAAAATTAAGAGAATATAACTATAATAAAATAAACCATAACAAAAAACTATTGAGATATTCCAACTCTTTCATTTCAAGAAAAGAAATCCAAATGAACTTTGAAAAATAAAGAGAAAGAGACTTTGAAATAGAAGACCACGGCAAAACACTACTGAAATATTCCAGCTCTTGCATTTCAACGAAATAAAACCAAAATGATCTTTGAAAAATCAAGAGAATGTAAGTGTGGTTAGGTAAACAACGAGAAAAAACTAGTGAAATATCGTACCTCTTGCATTTCAATGAAAGAAATTCAAAATGAAGTTTGAAAAATTAAGAAAATGTAACTTTGACAAGGTAAACCACAAACAAACACTACTGAAATAATCCAACTCTTGCATGTCAACGAATGAAATTCAAAATGAACGCTGAAAAATTAAGAGAATGTAACTTTGACAATGTAAACCACGACAAAACACTACTGAAATAATCCAACTCTTGCATTTCAATGAAAGAAATTATAAATGAGCTTTGAAAAATCAAGAGAATTTAACTGTGTCAAGGTAAACCACGATAAAACACTATTGAAATATTCCAACTCTTGCATTTCAATGCAGGAAATTTAAAATGAACTTTGAGAAATCAAGAAAATGTAACTGTGACAAGGTAAACCATAACCAAACACTACTGAAATATTCCAACTCTTGCATTTCAGCAAAAGAAATTCAAAATGAACTTTGAAAAATCAAGAGAATGTAACTTTGACAAGGTAAACCACGACAAAACACTACTGAAATATTCCAACTCTTGCTTTTCAACGAAAGAAATTAAAAATGAACTTTGAAAAATCAAGAGAATGTAACTGTGACAAGGTAAACAATGACAAAAAACTACTGAAATATTCCAACTCTTGCATTTCAACGAAAGAAATTCAAAATGAACTTTGAAAAATTAGGAGAATGTAGCTGTGACAAGGTAAACCACGACAAAACACTACTGAAATATTCAAACTCTTGAATTTCAACGAAAGAAATCCAAAATGAACTTTGAAAATCAAGAGAATGTAAGTCTGACAATGTAAAGCTCGACAAAAAGCTACTCAAATATTCCAACTCTTGCATTTCAACTAGAGAAATCCAAAATAAACTTTAAAAAATCAACAGACTGTATTTTCGACAAGGTAAACCACGACAAAACGCTACTGAAATATTCCAACTCTTGCATTTTAACGAAAGATAACCAAAATGAACTTTGAAAAATCAAGGGAATGTAACTGTGACAGGTAAACCACGACAAAACACTACTGAAATATTCCAACTCTTGCATTTCAATGAAAGAAAACCGAAATGAACTTTGAAAAATCAAGAAAATATAACTGTGACAAGGTAAACCACAACAAAACACTACTGAAATATTCCAACTCTTGCATTTCAATGAAAGAAATTGAAAATGAACTTTGAAAAATCAAGAGAATTTATGTGTGACACGTAAAACTACGACAAAACACTACTGAAATATTCCCACTCATGCATTTCAATGAAAGAAATTCAAAATGAACTTTGAAAAATTAATAGAATATGACTGTGACAATGTCAGCCGTAACAAAACACTACTGAATTATTTCAACTCTTGCATTTCAACGAAAGAAATCCAAAATGGACTTTGAAAAATTAAGAGAATGTAACTGTGACAAGTTAAACCATGACAAAACACTACTGAAATATTCCGACTCTTGCATTTCAACGAAGGAAATCCAAAAGGAACTTTGAAAAATTAAGGGAATGTAACTGTGACATGGTAAACCACGACAAAACACTACTAAAATAATTCCACTCTTGTATTTCAATGAAAGAAATTCAGAATGAACTTTGAAAAATCAAGAGAATTTAACTGTGACAAGGTAAACCACGACAAAACGCTACTGAAATATTCCAACTCTTGCTTTTTAACGAAAGAAATCCAAAATGAACTTTGAAAAATCAAGAAAATGTAACTGTGACAAGTTAAACCACAACCAAACACTACTTAAATATTCCAACTCTTGCATTTCAACGAAAGAAATTCAAAATGAACTTTGAAAAATCAAGAGAATGTAACTTTGACAATGTAAACCACGACAGAACACTACTGAAATAATCCAAATCTTTCATTTCAATGAAAGAAATACAAAATGAACTTTGAAAAATCAATAGAACATAACTGTGATAAGGTAAACCATGACAAAAAACTACTGAAATATTCCAACTCTTGCATTTCAACGAAAGAAATCCAAAATGAACTTTGAAAAATCAAGATAATGTAACTGTGACAAGGTAAACCACGACAAAATACTACTGAAATAATTCAACTCTTGCATTTAAACGAGATAAATCCAAAATGAACTTTGAAAAATCACGAGAATGTAACTGCGACAAGGTAAACCACGACAAAACACTACTGAAATATTCCAACTCTTTCATTTCAATGAAATAAAACCGAAATGAACTTTGAAAAATCAAGAAAATGTAACTTTGACAAGGTAAACCACAACAAAACACTACTGAAATATTCCAACTCTTGCATTTCAATGAAAGAAATTCAAATGAACTTTGAAAAATCTATAGAATGTAAGTGTGACAAGGTAAACCACAACAAAACACTACTAAAATAATCAAACTCTTGCATTTCAATAACATAAGTTAAAAATGAGCTTTGATAAATCATGAAAGTAGAACTGTGACATGGTAAACAATGTCAAAAAACTACTGAAATAATCCCACTCTTGCATTTCAACGAAAGAAATACAAAATGAACTTTGAAAAATCAAGAGAATGTAAGTGTGACAAGGTAAACCACGACAAAACGCTACTGAAATATTCCAACTGTTGCATTTCAACGAATGAAGTCCAAATAAACTTTGAAAAATCAATAGAATGTAACTGTGACAAGGTAAACCATGAGAAAACACTACTAAAATATTCCAACTCTTGCATCTCAACGAAAGAAAACCAAAATAATCTTTTAAAAATCAAGAAAATGTAACTGTGACAAGGTAAACCACAACAAAACACTAGTGAAATATTCCAACTCTTGCATTTCAACGGAAGAAATTCAAAATGATCTTTGAAAAATCATGAAAATGTAACTAACAAGGTAAACCACGACAAAACACTACTGAAATATTCCAACTCTTGCAATTCAACGTGATAAATTCAAAATGAACTTTGATAAATCAAGAAAATGTAACTGTGATATGGTAAACCACAACAAAACAATACTGAAATATGCCAGCTCTTGCATTTCAACGATAGAAATTCAAAATGAATTTTGAAAAATTAAGAGGATGTAACTGTGACAAGGTAAACCACACCAAAACACTACTGCAATATTCTAACTCTTGCATTTCAATGTGAGAAATCGAAAATTAAGTTTGAAAATCATGAGAATGTAACTGTGGCAAGGTAAACCACGACAAAACACTAATTAAATATTACAACTTTGGAATTTCAACTAAATAAATCCAAAATTAACTTTGAAAATAAAGAGAATGTAAGCGTGACAAGTTAAACCACAACAAAACACTATTGAAATATTACAACTCTTGCATTTCAATGAAAGAAATTCAAATGAACATTGAAAAATCAAGAGAATGTAACTGTGATAAGGTAAACCAACAACAAAACACTACTGAAATATTCCAACTGTTGCATTTCAACGATAGAAATTCAAAATGAATTTTGAAAAATTAAGAGAATGTAACTGTGATAAGGTAAACCAAACCAAAACACTACTGCAATATTCCAACTCTTGCATTTCAATGAAGGAAATCGAAAAAGAACTTTGAAAAATCAAGGGAATGTAACTCTGACATGGTAAACCACGACAAAACACTACTGAAATAATCCCACTCTTGCATTTCAATGAAAGAAACTCAAAATTAAATTGTAAAAACAACAGAATGTAACGGTGACGAGGTAAGCCATGACAACACGCTACTGAAATATTCAAATTCTTGCATTTCACTAATGAAATTTAAAACGAACTACGAAAAATCAAGAGAATGTAACTGTTACAAGGTAAACCACGACAAAACGCTACTGAAATATTCCAACTCTTGCATTTCAATGAAAGAAATTCAAAATAAACTTTGAAAAATCAAGAAAATGTAACTGTGACAAGGTAAACCACGAGAAAACACTACTGAAATAATTCAACTCTTGCATTTCAATGAAAGAAATTCAAAATGAACTTTGAAAAATCAAGAAAATGTAACTGTGACAAACTAAACCATGACCAAACACTACTGAAATAATCCAACTCTTGCATTTCAATGAAAGAAACCTAAAATGAACTTTGAAAAATCAAGAGAATGTAACTGTGACAAGGTAAACCACAACAAAACACTACTGAAATATTCCAACTCTTGCATTTCAATGAAAGAAACTCAAAATAAAGTTTGAAAAATCAAGAGAATGTAACTGTGACAAGGTAAACCATGGCAAAACACTACTGCAATATTCCAACTCTTGCATTTCAACGAAGGAAATCGAAAATGAACTTTGAAAAATCAAGGGAATGTAGCTGTGACAAGGTAAAGCACAACAAAACACTACTGAAATATTCCAACTCGTGCATTTCAATGAAAGAAATTCAAAATGAAATTTGAAAAATCAAGAGAATGTAACTGTGACAGGGTAAACCAAAACAAAACACTACTGAAACATTCCAAATCTTGCATTTCAACGAAAGAAATTCAAAATGAACTTTGAAAAATCAAGAGAATGTAACTGTGACAAAATAAACCACATCAAAACACTACTGAAATATTCCAACTCTTGCATTTCAACGGAAGAAATCCAAAATGATCTTTGAAAAATCAAGAGAATGTAACTGTGACAAGGTAAACCACGAGAAAACACTACTGAAATATTCAAACTCTTGCATTTCAACGAAAGAAATTCAAAATGAACTTTGAAAAATCAAGATAATGTAACTGTGACAATGTAAACCACATCAAAACACTACTGAAATATTCAAACTCTTGCATTTCAACGAAAGAAATCCAAAATGATCTTTGAAAAATCAAGAGAATGTAACTGTGACAAGGTAAACCACAACCAATAGTTTTCAGCAAAAGAAATTCAAAATGAACTTTGAAAAATTAAGGGAATGTAATTGTGACATGGTAAACCACGACAACATACTACTGAAATATTCCAACTTTTGCATTTCAACGAAAGAAATTCAAAATGAATTTTGAAAAATCAAGAAAATGTAACTGTGATATGATAAACCACGACAAAACACTACTGAAATATTCCAACTCTTGCTTTTCAACGAGAGAACTCCAAAATGAACATTGAAAAATCAAGAGAATATAACTGTGACAAGGAAAACCACAAGAAAACACTATTGAAATATTCCAACTCTTGCATTTCAATGAAAGAAATCCAAATGAACTTTGAAAAATCAAAAGAATGTAACTTTGACACTGTAAACCACATCAAAACACTATTGAAATATTCCAACTCTTGCATTTCAACGAAAGAAATTCAAAATGAACTTTGAAAAATCAAGAGAATGTAACTGTGGCAAGGTAAACCACGAGAAAACACTACTGAAATATTCCAACTCTTGCATTTCAATGAAAAAAATTCAAATGAACTTTGAAAAATCAAGAAAATGTAACTCTGACAAGGTAAACCACAACCAAACACTACTGAAATATTCAAACTCTTGCATTTCAACGAAAGAAATTCTAAATAAACTTTGAAAAATCAAGAGAATGTAACTGTGACAAGGTAAACCACAAAAAAACACTACTGAAATATTCCAACTCTTGGATTTCAATGAAAGAAATTAAAAATGAACTTTGAAAAATCAAGAAAATGTAACTGTGACAAGGTAAACCACAACCAAACACTAGTGAAATATTCCAACTCTTGCTTTTCAACGAAAGAAATTCAAAATTAACTTTGAAAAATCAGGCCTTTGGGGTACAGGGGGCCCTTTGGTGGGGGGGGCCGGTGGGAGGGGGTCCTTCTGTGTCTCAATGCACAAAAAATATTAAAAATAGGAGAGGGAAGGGGAGGGGAATAGGGGGAGGAGGGAAGGGGAGAAAGGGGAGGGGGAGGAGGGGAGGGGGAGGGGGAAGGCGGGGGAGGGGAGGGGAAGGGGAAGGTTAGGGAGGGAGAGGAGATGGAGGGAGAGGGAGGGGGGCCCTTTTGGGGCCAAATGGGGGGGGGGCCCTTTGGGGCCCGGGGGGTCTGGGGGACCCTTGAGGGCCGGGTGGCCCTTTGGGAGCCCAGTGGACCTTTGAGGACCACTGGCTTCCTTCGGGGTTGGGGTGGGGTATTAGAACTCTTTGGGGTTGGGGTAGAGGACCTCACAACAATGTTCAAATGGAACTTGTGTATTATAACGACCACAGATTTTCACCCTCAAATCCTCTTCTAAAATCATCTTTTAAAATCATCTTTTAAAATGTCTCTAACTGTTCTCGCCGAAATAATTGAAAGAACCATCCATCCATCCATCAATCCATCCATCCATCAAACCAACCATCCATCCATCCATTCATCCATCCATCTCCATCCATTCATCCATCCATCCATCCATCCATTCATCCATCTATCCATCCATCCATCCATCCAAACATCCATACCTACATACATTCATACATACATAAATCCATCCATCCATCCATCCATACATAAATACATAAATACCTCCATAAATCCATCCATCCATACATACATCCATCCATTCATCCATCCATCCCTCAATCCATCCATCCATCCATCCATCCATCCATCCATCTATCAATACATCAATCAATTCATAAATAAATAAATCCATAGATCAATCAATCAATACATCCATCAATAAATCCATCCATCCATCCATCCATCCATCCATCCATCCATCCATCCATCCATAAATGTGAGAAAATTCCTGTTTTTTCATTCTCACTGACAAAACCATAAATTGCTGTTGACATCCATGAAAAACATCAAATAAATTTACCAACACACATAACCATCCAAGAAAACAGACATAAATGTGAGAAAGTTCCTGTTTTTTCATTCTCACTGACAAAAACTATAAAAACATCCATAAATTACTGTTGACATCCATGAAAAACCATCAAATAAATTGACCAACACACATAACCATCCAAGAAAACAGACATAAATGTGAGAAAGCTCCTGTTTTTTCATTCTCACTGACAAAAACCATAAATTGCTGTTGACATCCATGAAAAACATCAAATAAATTAACCCACACACATAACCAGCCATGAAAACAGACATAAATGTGACAAAATTCCTGTTTTTTCATTCTCACTGACAACAAACAGACATAAATTATGTAAAAAAAGTTGTAGGTGGCTGCACATGTGTTCTCGTAGTATTCAATAAGGCATCTCTACTGATAAACCTCCGTAATTCATGCATCAACAGTAACAGATCAGTTTTTTAGTATATATTTACCTTTACAGTACTATAATACACCTTTATATAGTATTATAATGTACCTTTATAGTACTTTTAAAGTAGTAAATAGTACCTTTATGGTACCAACCGTCTTATTTCTTTTTAGATCTTACTGCCATTTTCAATTTATTTGGGAAAATTGGCGACCACTTTGCCCCCCCCCCCTCCAGGATTCTGACGAAATTACACCCCTGCTCAAAGAAGTTTCATTGTCTTATCATAATCTTTGAGAATGGAATGTCTTGTTTATTCATATTTGCTCTTGGCAATGTAGTTTCTGTTCAAAAGTTTTCAAAGAAAAACGGTAAATAAAAGGCATAAAATTATCAATTGACAATGCTTGTTATATTCTAAAATTCTTTCAGTAAGACACCAGTCAAACTTTATTCTATAGAGCAAAGGGCTGAGGAGGATGTCATCTCCCCTCCCAAATAAAGGATAATTTCTTTATGTTAATCATGATGTTTAATTTAGGCACATAATACAGTCTTTTAAGCTAAATTTATCTCTATTGTAAATATTACGAGTTAATTTAAATGTGATGGAAATTGCCGTCTCCTTATTTTCACTACGAAACTCTCCCAACTAAGTTGCTTACGCTAAGGTTTAACGCTTTGAAAATGAAATTAGCCTTAAAAAAGGCGGACCCTCAAAACAAATTTTGTAGCTGGGACTGAAACGTAATAAAAGAATTTTTAGGTCCTGATAATCAAGAAGAAGGGGAGTCATTGCACAATATTGCTCCTGGGGTTTCTCCGTCCCCTCCCGACATCGTGCATGAATTTCAAAGTAATCTTCTATTTCATACAATATACATCCACAGTAATAAGTGATCTTTTCCCTCCCATATTGCACGGTTTGTTTATCCATACAAATAAAGGAATGTTAGAGAGGAAGTCTCCAGTCAAAATTCATATGAAGGATCTTTCAGGAAGAGTTGAAAAATTATGCAATAAAATATACAATTTTTAAGGCTTCAGGCCCCTTGTCTCCCCATGAAATGTCTAAAGACCTAATACCTGGCGTAAAAAAAGCAATATTCTGGAATTTGGCATATATAGTATTGCTGCATACACGATGAATATGCTAGGCTTTCCTTCTGTACGGACTGCGCGTATGTTTAGGAAAGAATGCACCACCGCTCAGCAGTATGACCTTTGAAATGAAGAGACAATACATAGCGCAAAGGTTGCACGATGTAATATGAAAGAATCATTTTGTCGTTTTTATTTCTTTTATTTAGTTGGAAAAAAATATTGATGAAGTGACTTTAAGTGATACTTGAGGTTTTATTTTTCCTTTAATACACGTTAATGTTATTTCACATTTATAATCTTTTTGAAAAAACAAAAATTTAAAATAAAACACATAAGAAGGTTCACTTACCAATTCCATCAACAAAACAGGCACCGAAGGTGTGTAAAGATCTATTTTTACAGCACCTGACCGCATGTTGTTTGCTTTGGTGACAGTAAATCAACATATTTATATGGAAGATGGGGGAGAGAAATTGGCACTTCTTGTTTGCTAATGTTACTTCCGATTTTCATTATATGATCATTTCTTTGACCAGATGTAGTGGGCAGGTATAAGAACTGGGTGGACGTTTAATGGCTGCTTTAGCGGTTAATCAGTTTTGTTTTAGTTGTGTCTTTTCTATTTCTGCTGACAAATAAGTTATGTTCTAAGGTTTGAGACCCTAGAAGAGACAGCAATACTCAAAGATTGGCCTTACATAGGTTGCATACCCAAGTAGGAGCTGACAATCTAAACAACCTATCATGTGCAGTCTTGTTAGACTGCGTTAGACTTGTTAGATTTGTGACATTGGTGGACATTTTAGACTTGTTAGATTTAGTTTATACAGGTTTGGGAGATAAATCCAAGAATTTATCAATTTTTTGTCTTATCATTAGCATTCATTTTCAATTATATAGGAAACAACTGGGCAAAGGGTGCAGAACTGGTTGACTCAGTATTGGATGTCTTGCGAAAAAAGGCAGGATCCTTTGACTGTCTTCAGGGATTCCAGTTGGTACGGTCCCTGGTGGGTGGAACCGGCTGTGGCTTGGGCACGCTGCTTATTTCAAAAATCAGAGAGGAATAACCCGATAGAATTATCAATTGTATTGGATCTTACGCACAATATTGTCGATATGCAGCTAAAATGACAAGGCATACTACGCCTAGTATTGTTGCAGAGGAAACAGTACCGGCAGATCTGTAACCACTGCATCCCGCTTGAGTGGTCTGAATTGTAGAACTTTTGATTGCTGTTCATTCACTTGTAAGCTATTTGATTTACGTTTGTTGATGAAGTCCACGAAGAGTATCCTGTCAAACTGTTTCTCTAATACTGCATTTTCAACTTGCATTCTACTGCATTCTTGTCTGCACCTGAGAAGTGCAGACAAGTCGGTAAGTCCACGAAGAGTATCCTGTCAAACTGGTTCTCTAATGTTGCATGTTCAACTTGTATTCTACTGCATTCTTGTCTGCACCTGAGAAGTGCAGACAAGTCGGTAAAACTATTTTCGTTGAAAGTTAGGTATATTCCCAATACAGAAAGCTCTTCTAAATTGACCTTTTTCTTTTGTCTAAATCCTTATGCCTTTCTAAGCATATTTGAGGGTAGGAGTCGTGTCAAATAATAAAATTTTAAATGGGGCAAATTTATTTTTAAATATATTTGGAAGGAGTGGAAGTTTATAGTTTTTTTAAGTTTTCAATGAAAATTAAAAAAAAAATGCATTTTTCCACAAAACAACCAAAAATAGATATTTTTCAAAATTAAGGGGATAAATGCACAAAACGCCCCAACCCCCAATTCATCCCACTGGGGGGGGGGGGCTGTTCTTAAGATGCCTATTCCGTTTCTGTATCCCTGTATCGAACTTGACTTCGTTTGAAGTATTGAATTGGATACCATATTGTAAAGTGTTTTTATCTTTGTGGTAATACTACTACTACTACTAACAACTCATCGCAGCACCAAGCCGCCTGAGGCCAACACAGCTACGCACGCTCCTCCTCCACCCCAATCTATTCAAAGCCTCCCTTTTTACACCCGCCCACAAAGTTCCCATTTCCTTTAAATCTTTCTTTATGACGTCCTCCCACCCCAGACGGGGACGACATGCTTTCCGTTTAGCCCTAGATGGTTGGCCGAAAAGAACAATCTTCGGCAATCTGTCATCCTTCATCCGCACAACATGCCCTAACCACCTCAACATTTCTTTCATTATAGACCTAGAAAGCGGTATTGAACCACATTTTTCGTATAGCCTATTGTTTGAAATACGGTCAGTCAGCCGGGTACCCAGAACAATCCTTAAGCAATTTCTCTGGAAAACATCTAGCAAATCTTCATCCGCTTTTCGGAGCGTCCATGCTTCAGAGCCATATTTGACCACTGTCATCACTGTAGCTTCTAAGATTCTAATCTTGGTTTGCAGACTTATCTTCCTATTCTTCCAGACTTTTTTTAACTGTGAAAAAACACCCTGAGCCTTGGCTATTCTATTTTGAACATCTTCACTGCTCCCACCGTCTTTAATAATAATACTACCAAGGTAAGTGAAACTGCCCATCTGATCAATCTTTTCATTACCCAACGTCACCTTTTCATCTTAACTTATTCCTAGCCTTAGTGACATAGTCTTCCTAACATTAATTTTCAAACCAATACTAGCACCCTGAACTCGCAAAACCTCTAAAACTTCATTCATTTTGCTCACACTTTCATCTAGGATGCTTAAATCATCAGCATAATCCAAGTCCAGGAGACTTTTTCCTCCCCGTTTGATTCCATGGACTTCCAATGCCTTTACTGTGTTCCTTAAGCCAAAGTCCATCAAAATAATCCACATAAAGAGTGATAGAATACAACCCGCCTTAACTACTCATTTATTACCAAACCAGCTAATAACCTCACTTCCTTTCTTAACCACAGCAGTGTTATTGTCGTACATAGCACAAATCACTTTAATGTATTTGTCAGGTATACCATACAAGGATAAAACCTTTACTAAAGCTCCTCTATCAACAGAATCGCCGTTTAGCCTTAGAAGGTTGGCCGAAAAGGACAATCTTTGGTAATCCATCATCGCACATCCGCAGAACGTGCCCTGGGCATCTTAACCTTTCTCTCATTATAGTCGTAGAAAGCGGGATTGAACCAGACTTTTCGCACAGTTTGAACCACACTTTCCCGGACGCATTGCTCCTGGGGTGACTTAGTTTGTGCTCCACTCGGGGTGTGGTTAATTCATTTTTAGCTTATTATTAATTAATCAGTTTTATTTGTAATTAGTTAATTAATAAATTTATATGAACTTAATTACTAGCGTGTTTTAATTTATCTCAATATTACAGTAAAGTATCCCCCTATGTTCTATCTTTACTTTGACGAGAAGATTCCCCTCCCAAAGCAATAACCCCTGGAAAAATTCTTCTACATGTAAAATTGACCAACCAAAGGGAAAGTACGACAAATAAAAAAATGAGAAAAGAAGGGATTTTGGAATAATTTGGATTTTGGAATAATTTTAAAATATAGGTAGAATTATGGTGTAGAATATCATATAGTTTTTATTTTTATGTTTTTATTCCTTTTAATTCTTTTTGTTTTTCTTGGGGTTGAGTTACCAGTGGAGGATAGGAGAAAAGTTAATGAAAATAATTTGCAAATGTAAATCTTATGGCAACGAAGAGTTGCAACAATCTGTAAATGTAAAAATTAGTCCCTGAACGACATCATAAATCTCTGTTTAATGGGAATATCTCTAAAGCAGAAGTACTGTCTGGCATCTGGCACCGGTATCTTTATTATGCTGTTCACTCCCTGCTCTCGAGAACACGTCCACTATGCGTACATTAGAAAGTTTTTCCGTCTGAAGTATTTTTAAGGTTTTTTTTTCTTTTTATTTCAATAATAGAGTCGAACTCCAAAGAAAAGTTAAGGCTACACAGAACTATTAATTAATACATAAAAAAAATTTGCTTTCCATGCTGATTCGAAATATGTAAAAATTCTTTAAGTTTAATGTTCATCAAAATCTCCGAGCCTTATAAAATTTGCCGGATTTTCGGAAAAGGGGTAAACACCCCCAAAAAGCTTGAAACTTGAACTTTGAGACTGAAATACAAGGGCCGTTAAATTGAATCGAAAGCTTTTTTGCACAACTTTGAGACTTTGGTATAAAGATGAAGGGTGGAGGAAGGGATAACTCCCCTCATATACAGAATAATTTCTGTTCGTTTTAAGTTTTAATGTTGCTCCTTACTTTAGTTGGAAAACCCTGTTTTTTTATTTATTGACATAATTGCTCCGAAGTAGGACTAGATTGAAGCAATGGAGAAATATTTTATTAGGATTGTACATAGTGCACCCCACCCACCAGGGAGTGCGGAGTGGGCATAATGTATTATTTTTTTCACCAAGGCACTTTGTATCGAAGGAGTTACCGTAGAAACTTCGGAGAGGGTTCACTCGATGGAAAATAGGAAGCTTTAGTGCCACTTTTAAGAGTTGATTGTGACTGGAGGGCAACCAGCCCCCACCAAAGCAACCTCTTTTCCCAAAAGACTATCGATAAAAATCTTGGTGTAGCCATCTTGTTCGGCATAGCTGAAAGGTCCGATAGCTGGGTCTATGGGGATGACCCGCAGCCCTTTATGCAAGGACTTTAAGTAGTAGAATTTTCCCATACCTTAGGTATGGTATTTGTCATCGGGAAAGGATGACATAGTTGACCTTTTGTGTCCAAAAATACCAAGGGCATTCAGGTGAAGCTTTCAGGGAATGTTGTGGGGAGCTAAATCGAAACACACTACCTGCATGCGGGTCATCAAAAAAGCGTATCTCATGAATGGCTTAGAGTACTAAGCTGGAATTTTCAGGGGATGATAAGGGGGGGGGGGCGTTATCAATCGACCAAACGGCAATATGTGAACGCTACTGCTACTGCTACTCCTACCACCAATAATACTAAAATGCACTATAGCTACTATTTTATTGCGACTACAACTAAGGCATAGGATATTAAGGTGTAGATTGTAGGAAATGCTGGGGGAGAAGTTGCACTGAATCAATATACACTACGTGCATACTACTCCTACTAAAACTTTTATGACTCCCACTGCTGCATATAAGACTAAAAGTATGAAGGTGGAAATTTCAGGGAATATTGAGGGAAAAGTTGAACTGAATCAAAACACACTCTCTGTATGCAGGTTGTTTCAAGAGCATATTTCAGGAATGGCCTACGGTTTCAAGGCGAAACTTTCAGGGAATGCTGAGGGGGATGATCAACTAACGAAAAGGCAATATGTGCATGCTACTACTTGTACCACAACTCTTACTACGACTACTGCTTCTATTATGATTGCTGCTAAGGCTAAGCATATTTAGGCGAAATTTTAAGGGAAATGTTTTGGGTAAAGGTAAAATAAATTAAAACACACTATGTGCATGCAGGTTGTCAAAACCTTGTATCAGGAATATCTTAGGAATGTCGTAGATCATTAAGTCGAAACTTCCGGGAGGACATGATGAGAGGGATGTTCAACTGACCAAAGGAGATATGTGCATGCTACTACTGCTGCTAGTACCACCGCTACTATTGTTACTACTACTACTACTAATACACCTAACTCTGCTACTGTGACTACTACCGCCACTAAGGCTAAGAATAGGAAGGTGAAAACTTCAGGGAACATTGAAGGGGAAGTTGAACTAAAACAAAATGCAGAGTGTGCATGCAGGTTGTCAAAACCTTGTATCAGCAATATCTTATGAATAGATTAGTTCATTAAGTCGGAACTTCTGGGTTGACATGAGGTGAGGGATGTTAAACTGACCAAAGGAGATATGTTCGTGGTACTACTGCTGCTAGTACCACTGCTACTATTGTTACTAATGCTACTACTAATATACCAAACTCTGCTACTGTGACTACTACCGCCACTAAGGCTAAGATTATGAAGGTGAAAACTTCAGGGAACATTGAAGGGGAAGTTGAACTAAAACAAAATACACCATGTGCATGCAGGTTTTCAAAAGGGCGTATCAGTAATGTCTTAGGAACGGCTCGGACAATTTCTTCTGAAATATTAAGAAAAATTTTCCTAGAAAGTAGTTGACATGTATCTAAAATCATGGTCAATATAAAAATGTACTTAATTGTTTTGGATATTTTCCCTAACAGACGGTGGGGTATAAAAATTCTGGCCGTCGTCAAAAAGGCATTGACTTTGTCAGAAAGGCCTCTGAAAGTGTATATCTTCGTTGTTTTTACTCTTTGCCTTTTCAGCTTTATCCTTTAACCGCATTTGCATGCACAAGAATCTTCGGAATACAATGTAGAAGAACATTAACTATAATTTCAGGTTGACGTTCTACCTCGCCGGAAGTATTTGTAAAAAAAGAGAAAAAGGTAAAGAAGAAAAATAAAAAGCGAAGAAAAAATGAGAGCTCCAGTGGTGATGAAACAATGAAAAAGAAATTGAGAAAGTCTAAACAAAAAAGGAAAGCTAAGAAAAAACATCATAAAGAAGATTCAAGCTCAGAAAGCTATAAAGAAGAGGATTATAGTAGAAGTGATGGCAAATTGGAAAAAAGACAAAATATATCAAAATCGCTTGAAAGCTTTAGTCGAGATTCATGCCCTGAACATCGTCGAGTATATACTCAGCAGAGAGAAAAACAGGGCAAAGTGAGGATCTCTGAAAGATCAAAGTGGGGTTCTGGTCGGCAAAATGAGTTTAGTGAAGAAAGAGACAGGGATAGAATTGGTAGATAAGATAGATTTGGTGACAATCATGAACGGGGCCATAGGTCAAGAGATAGGAGTTGAGGTAGAGGAGAATGACGTCGGCCTTTAACGCACGGAGATAGCAGAATTAATTTATGTTGTTTGATTAAAAAAAAGATTGGCACACGACTGATATATTTATTTTTTTTAACTTTAAATAGATATGCAGATTTAGAAATTTCATTCATATCCTTTGTTTTCAAAATTACAAATTAATATTTAAAATTTTCGTTTTTTTGAACCCTTTTCTTCTATAGGATTTATAAAGATCATTTCTCAAATTTCAATTTAGAAAACATTATTCTTCACTGATATTCGAAAGTCCTTAATTCACTCGAAGTGTTTGTCAATGGCTAGAATCAAAAACATGTTTATAAATCAACCAATTAGACCTGGTGTAAAAATTGTGCTAGATACATCTTTTTAGATGGAGAAAAGTCTCCCATGAAAGAAAAATCGAATTTATGAGGGAAATTTTAGTCACAGATTTAATTGGAGCTCGTGTTTCAACCTACTAAATAAGCCTACTTGGCCTAATTACTTTTTAAATATAACATTATTTGTAACCAACACTCCCATACTATACCTTATCTTTTGTCCTATATCTGTTATCTGTTGTCCTATATTATCTGTTGTACTATACCTTATCTATCTTTTGCTTATCCCAATTTATTTTTGGGTTTGAAAATTCCGGCCTTGATATACTACTCTTTTTCGAGATGTCTGGAATTGCTTTTTCTCACAGTGGCTCATTTATACTTGATTAAAATGTGCTTTGAGCCCCCTTCCCCCAAGCCATCTATAGACTTTGCAGTCATGCCGTCTATAGACCTCACAATCGTATGAAGAAGAAGACTAGAAGAGCAAAAAGGACCTTTCAGCCGGAGGCACATCTTTATAAAAGTTTACCCAGCCCCAAAAATCAAGACAAGATTTGTACACCAAATTGTGTCCTCGGAATTGAGATCTAAAGTAAACTTAAGTTATCAATGTTCAAAATCTAAAAAAGTCTGATTGGTCCTGTAAAACGGATTCTCTCCTATTACAGAGCTCAATTATGCCTCAATCTTGAATATATTCACATTTCTAAATATGATTCAGAGTGGAGGAGTTCCTCAAGTCTAAATTAGGTCTAAGTTTCAAGTCTCAAGTCTAAATTAATTAATCAATTAATAAATTAATTAAATACTTATTAAATTATACGTGTATTTTTAACCATATTTCTATCTTTCTTATAAGTTCCAAATTAACAAATTTTAAAGCTTGGCTTAAAAATAACAATGTAGGTTTTACAGGAATACTGCGTCGGTTTACATGGCATATGCGTCGTTCTCTTTGCATCTTATCAATGATGGGGCTTCAAAGGTTTTAATAAAAGACACATTCTTCTGTTACTTGAGATAAGGGTAAGAGCAAATGGTTATCACTTTATGCTGGTAATGTGTTGCTTCAATTGTAAAATTCTTTCAAGTTTTTCATTTAGCCCGGGTACATATGGTAAGGAACAAAAAACATCCTTCTCCCGAGTTGTCTCCAAGACTTCCTTAGAAATCTCTAGAAACCTTTTTCTTCTTTTCGAAAAAGTCTGGTTAACTAACCACTTTGAGTACATATTACTTATTAATATTTTTCTTAGAAAAGACAACTCCACAAAAAATTTTGGAGTGCAAATTCTAAAGATCTGGTCAGTTAAAGAAATGATCAAACCAATTTTTACTTGGCGAGCGTTACCGGAACTATAAAACAAAAATCTTGTTATTTGTCGGTTTTCTGTAAATTTTGAAATCCAGATTATTTTCATTTTTTGAATGAAGAACATCAGAAGTTTCCCATTCTCTTCTAATTCGAAAATAAATTTAAATACCCCCCCCCCCCAAGCAATTAAGATGTTCCAAAAATCCTTTTAATTCCCCCTCCCCATAATCATGTTTTTGTTCCTTACCATATGTACCCAGGCTAAGTGAAAAACTTAAAAGAATTTTACAGAGTAATGGTCTAAATGTAGCTTTAAAGAGTAATAATACGTTGAGTAGTTTTCTAAATTCTTGGAAGGATCTAACTTCATTGGGGCAAAAAAGTGGGATCTATCAGATCCCATGTACTTGCGGAAGCTCATATGTGGGACGTACTAACCAGAATTTGGGAAATGAGATTGTTACAGCATAAAGATTTTATTTCTTCGGCTTTAAAGCAAGATTGTAAGTCTGAAGATTTTTCTTCAGCCCTCTCAGAACATATTTTCAATTTTTCAGAACATTTTATTTTGTTCAGTAATGTCTCTGTGATTTCTAGGGACCGGGGTTTAAAGCAAAATTTTTGTGAAACTCTTGAAATAAAGAAAATCTTATTTAATAATATAGCTATATAATTATTATAGCTATTTATAAATAATATATTTAGGTTTTGTATTTCAAAATAATGGCAGTTGGTGTGCCCACATTAAAGAGTCAGTCAAAAGGGGGAAAGCGTATATATTAACGGTTTTTAGGAATGGTACAGTTATGGGTATTAAAAGTCTAGCAATGCATAAGAGAATATTTTTAACGAAGATTATGCCAGTTATTCATTACGGTGGGGAATTATGGGGGATGGAAGCGGTAGAACAGCTGGAGACCCTCCAGGTAACTTAATACAAGAGGCTTTTCAGCCTCCATAGGACTACGCATACCCAGTTTTTGAAAGCGAAGCTAGGGCTTTTTTCGCTCCGTAAACATAGGCTGGTTCAGGTAGTTAGATTTTGGATGAAGATAGTGCAGGTACCACGAGGTAAACTTATTAGAGAGGCCTATGAAGAGATACTTTCTTCAGGGCGTAAGAGGTCGTGGCCGTTTAGGGTTAAATCCTTATTAGACAGATTAGGATTTTCATATATATGGAATGATGGTAGAGGTCCCGTTATTAGTCAGATTGATATAATAGGAATAGTTAAACAAAGATTAGAAGACCAGGAGATACAGACATGGGGGAATAAAATTGAGAGACCTGAGACATTGAGCGTTTATAAGGATGTTAAAAAGGTGTTTGGCCAGGAGATTTACTTTAAGTTTAATTCGCCATGTAAGTATTTGTCATATTGGTTGCAGTTGCGGGCCAACTGTCTGCCTTTAAGAATGAGGAGTAAAGTATTTGAGAGAGGTAAGGGGTTCCCGGCCTCTAGGTACACGTGTCCCATTTGTAATATTGGAGAGGAAAATCTGGACCATTTTCTGTACCGGTGCAAGGGGCTTACTGATTTGAGGGAGGGTATTTTGGGGGAAAGTAATTTTTCACTTCGGGGCATGTTGTCTCAGACGGTACATAGCCTCATGTGTAGATTATGTAAATTTGTTGATCAGGCACTAAAGATAAGAAAAGAACTATTGTGAAGAAGATTTGTTATGGTTTGGAATAAAAATGCTGAAGGGAGTTTTACTTTTGTTTTTCTGTTATACTTGATGTATAGTGTATATGACCCTGTAGAAAGGCTTTTGAATACACGATTATTATTATTATTATCATTATTATATGCGTAATTATGTGAGTTAGTTTTATAGTATTATGTGTGCTTTTCTGCTGCAATTGTTATGTTATTTTATTTTTATTTGGTATGGGCTATGTTTAGTTATTGTTATTTATGATATCATCATGTGTTTTGACTTTATATGCAACTGTGTTTGTTTTTGCCATGGCCCAAAGAGGCATTTGTTTTGCAATAAATATCTATCTATCTATCTATAGCTTTGAATCGGGACACAGATGAATTTGGGCTGAACTCTATCTACGATAATTTATTAAAATCTGACAGAGTGAAGTTCAATTCACCCAATGTAGTTGACCTTTGTCCAAATGCTATATCATTGAACGTTACTGAACCAAATCCAAGAAGGTCAAAGAGGCTAGCTTCCGCCTTTGCTTTGAAAAGAATTAGAGGTTTAAACAATCTTTAGTTTTATTTGATTTCGTATATAAATTATTGTTTTAAATTGTTTTAGTTCAGTTCTACTACTGATGTCGGACGCTGCGTATGTGACCAAGATATATGGTATTTTCTGTGAATTTCTATCACTGTTTGTGAAACATCGTCTATTAAAAGGATTTTATCCCTATTTGAACTTTTATTTAATTGTAAGGAAGGGTGGTATTAATTTTTCCAGAGAAGTCTCAGGGTTACCAAAACTTTTAAGGACAAAAGTGTCCATATCAGCCAAAAATGGACACTTTTAGAGTCCCTCTAGAAAACTAGCTAATATACAGGGTTGCCACTATGAATTTTCAAAGCCTGTAAAAAAAGTACCAACAAATCTGAAATTCATCCTTCTTTGTTCCGCTGCCTCTTGGTCTATAACCTGTATGAGTTCGGCAAGTATTTCCATCTTTGTCATTAACTCTACCAATAAATTAAGTTTAATACTTGTTCAATTTGAAGATATGGCATAAAAATGGTTATTAGAATGTCAACAGAGCGAAATTTTATATTGATTATCAATACCGCTACCTATCTTATTCGAAAAGTAAAGAACCAATCATAGAGATTCATTTTCGCTTCGGTATTTTCAGAAGTTATGCGAAAAAAATGCGACTCGTTGATCTTCGGTAGCTATTAAGGTTATTTGGGTGCGACAAGTTCCAAACGGCTATAGCAACGAAATGTCTATTTTGACCTACATGGTTTTAAAGTTCAACAAAATAGGTCAATCTCCTTAACCACTCAGTCAACTGGTTGGTCAAGGGGTGAAAATCATTTAACAACTCCTATATGTTGTCGTTTTCTGAACATTTAGAAGTAGCCTGGAGAAAAGATGACGTTTTCGAGAACTAAAAAAGTGAGAAGACAAGGCCGATTGAAATAAATTCGCTTGAGTTATACTCGATAGAAACTGGCGACAAGCGTTAGACAAAAAAATCACAGCTAAAAGTATAGAATATAAAACAGAAACATTCGCTAACGGCTATAAATAAAACTGAGCCGCAACACAGCTTTTGGCGAAACTCCTTTCTTTTTTATGAGAGCAGTATAATAACAACCTTGTGCTTACTTGTACTTGTTGCACGTTCAACCCGTATCCAGACTCATCGTAGCGCCCAGCAGATGACAACATGTCTCCTTCTATAGGTTGCGCTTGAGAGGAGCAGGCTCCACCATTTCAAGCCACTGGCGATCCCAGCGACAGCCGTATTTTCGGAATCCTCCGATTGGCTCCAGATCAGACTTAACTGTTGCTAGCCACCTGTTCTTTAGGCCTCCTGCCCTCTTCTTCCGTGCCGGTAGTGGTAGACATTTGAGATGTATTATGCTTATATGGTCATCTGGTCTGCGCATTGCGTGGCCAAACCATCTCAGTCTCCTGTGTTTAAAAATGTCAGAGACAAGTGGGCAATCCTCACATTTTCTCCTTACTTCTTCATTCGAGATTCTATCTGAGAGGCGGATACCCAGGACTTATCACAGGCATTTGTGGTTGAATATATTCAAATTCAACGCTTTGGTTACTGTAAGTGACCTTGTTTCATATCTATAGAGTAGGTCCGAGAGGAAATAACCCAGAGAGAAAGAGCTTCATAAACTCGGAGCTTTGTGCGTGGGGATATTTTTCTCTGCATTCATGCTTCCGTAGTTGAAGGAAGACGCTCCAGTCTGACAATAGGCGGCTCTGGATTTCTTCTGAAGATTTGCCGGCAAGGTTTACCATCAATCCTAGGTATTATAACAATTGGACGTTCTCTATCTGATTACCATTTAGGGCAACAGAGGTTTCATCCATCCCATCTTTTCGTATGGATTTTATTTTTGGTTGGCTTATTTGGAGACCTTTCGAGAGTTCCTTGAATGCCATGTCCATTATCATAGCCTGGGCTTCTGAAATAGATTCAGCAAGCATGTACACATCGTCAGCATAGTCAAGATCTGTGACGGAGAAGGACAGGCTCACTGCAACGCCTTTATACTTGTCCAGGACCTTGAGGATCCAATCGATGACGAGGTTGAACAAAGATGGTGAAAGGACACAGCCTTGACGTAAACCTTCCTCGATCAGGACAAGATCTGAAAGATCGCCATCGACTTTTACCCTGGTCTTTGTTCCAGCATAGTATGCCTTGAGCACATTGATGATCTTCTCAGGCACACCGTCCTCTCTCATTGCTTCCCATATTGCATCACGATGGACCGAATCAAACACGTTAATGAACTCAATGAAGATTTGGATTGTTTCCTGCTGGTGTTTAAACCGGTGTTCAAAGAGTTGTCACAGGCTAAAAATCTGGTCACTGCAACCCATGTCCGGCATGAATCCTGCTTGGTTGAGTCCCGACCATCTGTTTCTGGTGTCTCTGAATCTATTTAAAGGTATGACTGCGAACAGCTTGGCAGCAATGGGGATAAGGGATATACCTTGGTAGTTTTTGCAGTCCATTAGGTCTCTTTTTTTGAAGATAGGGAGAATTATTGAGGTCATCCAGTCATCTGGGATGTATTCATTGTCCCAGCCTTCAGTTATCACGCTATGAAGTTTATCCATCACCACCTCAGGGAGAGCTTTCAGTAGCTCGGCAGGAATCCCAGCTATTCCTGGGCTTTTATGGTTTTTCAAAATTTGGATCGCCTTAATTAATTCATCCCTGGAGGTTGGTTCTGTACATACATTTAATAAGCCTGGTCGTGTGGGGGGTTCTGCGGTGCAGTAAGTGGTTTCTTTCGATTACTATTGTCTTCTGGTCTCGATAGCTCTTGGAAGTGAGCACGCCATTTTTCGATATGCTCCTCGCTGCTTGTGAGTATTTTCCTAACCTTCACCTTAAGCGAGAGGATGGTAGTTTTCTTCTTCTTCCCAGTGCATTCTCCAAGTATCTGATAGTTTTCGTGTATCGTTCCGTTATGCGGCTCTTTCCACGTCACTGGGAATATTAAACCAGTAGGCTTTTTTGTCAGCTCTTCCCAATTTATGACATTCTTGGCGTAGCATTTTCTATGTGGGGGATTTCTTGTCGGTCGTTTCTCTTTTCTTGGAACAGTTTGAGTGTCTTTTCTGAGATTCATTTCTTGGTTTTACGCTTCAAAAACCCAAGTATTTTTCATGCAGCTTCATTGATGTGGTCCTTGAATTTGCTCCATTTCTTTTCAATCTTTATCTTGGGGCAGTTGGGGCACTGATCAGTCGATGTCGCCTCCTCGGTGTTATATTGAAGGACAGCGAATCGATTTGAGAGTTCAAGGACAAACACTCCTCGGTGCTCATCTACTTTCAGCTTCGACACGTCTATTTTCTGGTTCGGCATAGTAGTGTTCCTTGAGCTAAGTCTGTACTTTAGCCTTGTTTTCAGCAAGAAGTGGTCAGATCCGTTTTGTGACTCTAACACCATGGATTTCCATCATCGGAATACAAGGAGATAATCTATTTGGGCTTTTCCTCTTCCATCAAGAGATTTCCATGTATACGCATGACACGACTTGTGCCTAAACCAGGTGTTAGCCACAGCGACATTGTTCTGCATTGCGAACAGCAGAAGCCTGTTTCCATTTCTGCATTGGTCTCCGAGGCCGTGCTTGCTGATTACCCGTTCCAAGTTATACAGCTTTCTGCCAATTCTGGCATTGAAGTCGCCTCTAATTAGATGGATATGTTTTCGTGGAATCTTATCAATGACTGTCTACAGATTACTGAAAAACTGATATTTTTGCTGTTCAGTGGCATTTCTTATTGGGGCGTAAACGCTAAGGATAGTCAGATTTTTCGCGCGACCTTTAATTCTTAACCGTACGATTGTCTCAGACACAGGCTCATATTCGATGAGCCCAGTGATTGCATTGTGGGACAATAGGATACCTACTCCTGCCCGGCCAGATCCATCTAATAGTCCCGAGTTAAAAAAGTGACCGCCTTCCCAGCTGAGTATTCAAGGGTGAAGATGTTATGCCCATTTAGTCTCTTGTCAGAAACACACAGATTATAAAATTTATAAAGATAATATTCATCAGCTACAAAAATTGTGTCAATACACATTTAATCCAGCACAAGTTCCAGTGGCTAATATTCAGGCCTTGTTTTCTTAATAGGAAGATAGGTAGCATACTTTTTGACGAGAACGACATTTTTATCACATTGCAGAATACTGGATGCCGTAACCAAACTTTTAATAATCATATTTGTCATCATTATTGAGCGTTTCATGGGGATAAGGTACATCACAAGGTCCCCTGTCTTTCGGTCACCCAAAGCGCGTTGGCCATCACCTTGCTCGGCGTGGAGCTCGGTAATGTTTACACCCCTTCACCACTTTGAGGTGCACTAGCGGACTTCCTATGCAGCCTTTGAATGGAGAGTCAAGCCTCAGTGCCTGGATGCTCACCACCGCCGTGGAAATTTCCTGGCTTAGCTACCCCTTTGCTCCCACTTGGAATCAGTAATAGGCTTCAGAAGGCTTATAATATCCGCCATATGCACACGGCTACACGCCACAGGGATTTACGCGGAATGTGCCAGCAGGAAATGGCCATTCCCTTCTTCTTTCCAGCCTTCTCAGTGGCCTTGGTGGCTTTGCCACCAGTAGTAGGTAGGTCCTTGAAGCTGACCGACTTGATGACAAACGTCAACCGTAAGATAGAAGAAAAAGATGAATTTGATAATTCTAGCATACCATATTGGTTAAGACTTTAGGTCCTATTCGGTGGATAAATGGTGCTTGCGCAGGGCACAAAAACATCTAAGAAAAATCCCCAAGCCGTTACCAAAGCTTAAAAGTAAAGTACAAATAAAAAAAAAGTAAAAAAAAAAGAAGAAAATAAAGACATTATATTTTGATTTGGAAAAATGTTCAAAAAGTGTCTTTTATTTCAAAAAGCTGCCTTTTTTGATCCAATAGTGTCCCGGTGTCCTTCAGAGTGAAAAAGTGTCCAAAAGGCACTAAAAGTGTCCATTTGGCATCCCAGAGAAGTCTACAGGGATGAACTAGCAAATTTTTCTATCTTTAGATGAAGGATTTGAAATCGTTAGTTGCGGCGTATAAAAAGAAACTATTTTCAAAGTTCATCCTTTGGTTTTTAGAACTCACCTCTTGATATAGATTAATAATACCTTAGACCATGAAAGAACTTAAGCCGAACTGGCCAGCCATGACAAAAACCAACAAAGAGAAAAATCTAAAAAAAAACAAACAAACGAGACTGTGGCCAGTGGAGAGAAAAGAAAACGCAAATGCAAAACAACGCGAATATTTTGCCTGTATCCAAACAAGGCGTCTTCAGCACGAAAGAAACACAAGAAACGTGTGTGTATTTCGCGCTGAAGGCGCCTTGTCTGGATACAGGTAAAATATCCGCATTGTTTTACATTTTTTGTTTCTTTTCTCTCCACTGACCGCAGTCTCCTTTGTTTGTTTTTTTGAGATTTTTCTCTTGGTTGGTTTTTATCACGGCTGGCCAGTTTGGCTTAAGATCTTTTATTCGTCAATAATACGGGCAACAATTAGCCACTTTTATTAATTATATTTTTTTTTTTTGGTTAAAATACATGCTAATTTGTCAAATCAATAAATTTTCTTATAAGATTGCAAGAAGGAATCAGTGATTCCAAAATCTTTTAAAATATGTACCCATTTTGGAACTGAAAATGAAACAAATTTAAAAAACAAATTAAGCCTAATGGCTTTAAATTACGTAATGTATGAACAAAAACAGAGACATTTTCAACTGTCTAAGGACTTAAATTCTGTTGAAACCCTTTTGAGAAACAACCTTCCATCTGAAATTTTAATGCAAATTAAGGAAATGGCCATTAGATCTTTTAGCCATGATTTTCATTTGTCCAAGGTTCGTTTGGTTGACAAGTTTAATAAAATTTTGTTTTAGAAGCTCCAAGATTCAGATGTTTTTATCCTTGTCTTTGTCTGGGTCCAGCAATTAATAATTTGTCTTCTAAACCTCTTAATATTAAACAGGAGGCAGTTTTGTCGAAGGGTTCTAAGTTCTGTTTTCCAAGACCAATCTCCTATTCAAAAATAATTTCAAAGGTGGAGTCGGGAATTATGGCTTCTATAGATAAAGTTGATACTCCTCAAGAAATTTGAGCCGAAATCGTAAGAAAACTAAACACCTTTAATATGAGCTTAATTGGTAAAAACAGTTCACAAAAAAATGACATTAAAATACTTTCAGATTTGAAAAAGGATAAATTCCTTACTATCACCATAGCCGATAAGGAAACACGATTGTGAATATAAACACTAAAGACTATAATAACGAAATGAAATCCAATATTTCTGACACTATTACATACAAAAAACTTGATTTTGATCCTAGAGATAAATATGTAAAATCAAAAAGAAAGGAATTGGAGTCAATGAAAAAAATTTTTCACATTACCCCACAGTTTTATAATAAATATTATTCTAAGGGTAGTTCGGTACCCAAAATGTATGGTCTACATAAGGTTCATTAGACTGGAGCCCCCCTCCACCCCATCGTGTCAACTTTTCCGTCCCCTGTTTCAAAGTTAGGAAAACGCTTGTCGGTAGAAATGCGTCCACTTTTGGGAACACAAAAATCATACTTAAAAAATTCAACTGATCTAACTATTAAATTACAAAATTTTATGTTGGAGGAAAGTTCAATTCTTTGTAGTTCCGATGTTGCTCCCATGTATTCAAATTCTAATTTAAAAAGATGCAAGGACACTTTAAAAAGTAAATCGGAAAAACACTTTGATTTAATACTAGATGTGACTTAGCCAGTTTGGATATTCAAGTCATTATGAGACTAATTACACTAGCAAATGAATTTTCTTTTCATTTTAGCGTTGGAGGGGAGATTTATAGACAAGATTTTGGGTAACCTAAAGGGGCTTCTCTTTCTCCTTTATTGGCAAATCTTTTCACAGATACCATTGAAATCTCCGCTGTACACAGTTTTAGAATCTCCCCATGCTTCTGGGGTGGGTTCAAAGATGATGTGATGTGCGTTTGGAAACATGGATTGGACTCTTTCGACCTATTTTGTAAGCATTTAAATTGTTTTGATAATAATATTAAATCTACAGTTGAGTTGGAGGATAACAATAAATTAGCTTTTCTGGATATTTTATTGATCAAAAGGGATCTCCATATACTTTTCTCGATTTACAGAAAAGGAACGCACAATGATAGGTATTTAAATTTTCATTCTTGCCACCCTGTGTTGGTGAAAAGGGGGTTGTAATTTCACTAGTGGATAGAGCGTTTAGAATTTGTTCCCAGGAATTTCTGGATTCAGAATTGTTATACTTGAGGGATATTTTGTTTTTTAAAGTTACCCAAATAAGTTCATTGACAAAATAATTGAAAATAGACGGGTTAATCAAGATAGTAGGGTTATTGGGGTTTCTCAGTCTGTAGATTTAGATGTATCAAAAAGTTTCATTTCATTATCATATGTACCCGGTTTGGGTGAAAAACTTTCACGGGTTTTACAAAAATTTGGTATTGATACATGTTTCCAATCGTTAAGACCAATGTGTAGATTTTTAATTCTGGTAAGAATTTAACCTAGGGAAATTTAACAAGTGGGGTTTATATGTATCCGTGTTCTTGGGGAAAATTCTATATTGGTTGGCCTCACTAACGATTTGTTGAAAGATTTATTGAACACCGAAATTCAGTAGAAAAACACTACGATTAAGCAAGCCGCAAGGAACTTTTGCTTCAGCTTTAACAGAACATGTTTGGTTTCAACTAGATCATTTTGTAAAATTTGATGAAGCCTTAGCTATTTCAAATGATAAGGGGTACACTCAATGAGCGAAAGAAGCCATTGAAATTAAAAAACATATATTTGATAACCTTTCGAAAAATAGGGACACAGGCAATTTAAATAATGACCCAATTTATGATAATCTTTCGAAGAGTGAATCAACAGTCAATAAGGGAGTTAAGATTTTAAATATATCACAAGGGGACTATTTTACCTGCTAGACCAAAACGTATTAGCTAACAAAATAATTATTTCGCAACAGAATAATTAAAGTAATTTACAGTTTTTTTTTATTTTTCCTCAGTTACTCTGGTGTCCTCACTGAAGTAACTCTATAATAGCATCTTTTCCCTACGTGGATCAGTTTGCGCCAATTGTAATTTTTTTTTTGGTGGTGGTTTTATTTCTTTTCAGTTTTATCTTGGTTTTTTTATCCTGTCTTTCTTGTGTTCCATTTGTTCTGAAGACACCTTGTTTTGACACAGGCGAAATATTTGCGTTGTTTTGCATTTGCCTTTTTTTTTCTCTTCACTGGCCACAGTTTCGTTTGTTTGTTTTTTTGGATTTTTCTCTTTGTTGGTTTTTACCTTAGACCATATATAGAGCTTGATCACCCTGTTGTTTGTCAAAACTTTTCATTGTGTTCGGCTGCAAGCTCAGCCTAATTGGGTGCTAAAATTTGGTATTTAGGCACATAAAATTTCTGCCAGTGGCCCGATCAAATTTGATTGAGACTGAAAAACTGATGAAGAATCATTCGCTGGATGTTTATCAATATAATCCAGTAAAACTACGAAAAAGGCTAAAGCTCGGCGATTGAGCAACAGTAAATGTTCAAAAAATTCGCTTAAAAACATATCCATAATCGACCGTGCAGAAATGCCTCTTCTTTTCAGGGGAAATCTCGCATTTAGATTTCTTGAGTTTTTCTTGATTTTAAGGTCGGTACCTATTAATTTAAATTCGGGGAGACTGAAAATGACGTCAGAATCAGAAAATTCCATCACTTAGTACTCCCTATCCACCCTAATCCTTGTCAGAGGGGGATGAAAAATCAGAGTTAGATTTGGCGATATCCAAAATCGTACGTCCTGAAATACCCCTTTTTTCAAGAAAAAGAGGGAGAAGCTGGGGGGGGGGGGGTCTTGAATTTAAATTTTTTCCATATTTTTGGATTAAAAGGTCGTTTCTTATTAATACAAGTCTTGTTTTTTTTATAATAATAACCGAATTTGTCAAATCCAGGAACGAAGATAAAAATGGCAATCTTGTTATGTTTTCATCGAATCCCCCCCCCCCCAGCGTTAATGATTGAGAGTGAAAATAAAAGTGAGATGGTTAATACAGACCTTAAAGAGAATTTGAAGAAAATCTGTTCAAATTTGTGTTCCTCAGCCCTGAAAAAAGAAGAAACTTCCAGCAAAAAAAAGTATTGAAAGTAAAATTACAACCCTCCTCCCCTCCAAACCTGAAGTCAGGTTGACGTCAGAAGCATGAGCATCCCTTTTCCGTGCTAGATTATTCAAGAAATAAAACAATATATTTTTATTAACTACAAGGCTTGTAGTAGAGACTAAAGGGGTGTTAGCCTCTGAAGAAAGTTAGGAATAATCGTGGCTTAGTTTATATTAATTAGTAACCTATTAAATTAGGTGGGAGATTAAGAAGCTTCTTAAACTATGTACATATACGTCGTTAAACGGCAATATCTCGGGATATGCTAAAGGTATTCAGTAGAAACTTTTAGGGAACGTTAAACGTCATCAAAAGACACTATTTGTATCTAGACTGCCAAAAGGGTGCATCTTCGATATCCTAGGAGCAGCTAAGGGCACTAAGTTGAAACTTCAAGGGAATTGTGTTGGAGGGGGGGTATGAACTGACGACAGACATTATATGCTTCCAGTTTTCCACGAGAGATTAACTGCGATATTCCAGGCGTGGACAGAGCATTTAATTGAAACTTTTACGATATTTTGATGAGAATGTTGAACTACATCAAAAGGCACTTTATATCATTCCGGAATGATAACTAATATCTTGATTAGTCTTAATAGTAAAATATTATTTAAATGTAATTTATAAGAATATCGAATAAAAGTCTTAAACCCCTCGAAATGGTGTTTGACCGAAAGAAAGCACTCCATTGGAATCATCAACGCAAAAACCCTATACAATCAACTTACAGCACCGTGGCTTGAATAACAAGGACAGCTACTGTTTCGCAATGGGTGTGCTGATGTGTCTTTTTTTCTTCTCCACTGCATGCGGGGCACTAGAATATCATAGAGAGCTGTTTAAGGATTCATTGGAAAGGAAGTTGCTATAGCTAGTGGCTTTTGCCATTAATCAAATAGAAACTTTAAGATAAAGTACAATTTTTGATAAGGAAAAACTGCTTCTTCATATACAAGATAATGAGCGTTGTCATAATCATAGGTTACAATCATAAGTGACGTTATAGTATCTCCATATGACATCAGAAGCAAAAATCGAGAGAGAAAGACAAAGGTTAAGGTGCGTTATAGCAATGATGAGGATTACCGAAAAAAAAATAGACAAAAAGTCAGACTTCCCTTTGGTTTGTTCTCTACTAGATCCCAATGAAAAAAAAGAAGGCATTTTTTTTGTTTGTGCTATAGCATATACATAAAAAATTTATTATATAAATTACCACGGGTGCAACAGTACCCGACACTCACTAAAGAAGAACCACGGCCTATAGCAACAAAAATTACCGTAAAGAGCTAATGAAAGTAGATTCAATAGTAATATTAAGCCTGGAAAGTTCTTTCATTTTGGATCTACAAAAGTGAAATTAATATAACATTTGTTTTGTTTTTTAATAATGTTTATTTAATCAATAATGTAAAACGCGCTGGAAAAAAGGAATAATGTGTCGAAAAAAGTAATCTTTATAAATACGACGGCCGTAGATGTAATCTAATTAAATTTCCTTATTTAATTTACTAATTTAATAGCTAGGTAAACGTAAATAATAGAGGACGCTCTAGAGAGAAAAAAAATCAATGCCAAAACAAAAGTGGTTGGACTTACAAAGGCTCACAATGTGAACTCCTTCAGTCTGCGATGCAAAATGGAGTGTATTTAGACCAATGGACATCCCTTTCAATCAGAGTTGCTACCTATAGCACGAAAGTTCTATTTTAGCACTATTTTAGTATGTGTAGCACTGTAACACGTACTCAGGGTTTCTAAAATAGTACTAAAATAGTATGAAAGTGTTTTAATTATCACTATTAGAATCAATTTTTGACTATGGCACCAAAATTTACTTTGTAGCATGCAAATTTGGGCAGTTGTAGCCAAGGGGGGGGTCCAGGATTTTTCTAGGGGGAGGGGCAAAATAGTTTGATCCGAAAAACCTGCGTTAGAAACAAGTTTAATCAATGCAAATTTGCTTTAATTAAGTAAATTACACTACTTACAACTACGGTACGGGGGGGTGCGCCCCCCTTTGTACAGCTATGTTTAAAAAAGCTGCTTCTGTACTATTTTAAGAACAGGTACTGTTATTTCCCGGAAAAGTTAAGACAATTTTTACGCCAGGGGAAAAATCCCCCTCTAGTTATTGAACGAAATCAAAGACGTTATGTGCATCAATGCTGTCATCAAAACTGATGGAATGAGCAAAAGGAAGTAGATATGGAATTTTATACCTTGAATTATGTACTGGATATCTCAGCAATTCCAGTTCCATTTACTGCGTTAACGACAAAATACTTAAAATACTTTTTTTTCCTAAGACGTACACATTACGCTTTCGCTTTTTGGACACTTAAATGGCGTTAGCCCTCTTCCTGATTTTAGTCACTTATATTCGCCTCAGGTAGACGTGATTGTTCATTCTTTTAGGTTTCATTTAGTCCCTAACAGTGATTTATGTTTAAGTTTTAATATTACTTAGTTTCCGCTCGTCTTTCGTTCGATTTATATTTTGAAAATACACTTAAAATTTCTTTCTTAGAATTTTTCTTTATTTATGTTAGACAAATTTGGAAACAAAGAATGGTGAGACCGAAAAATAGAAGTCTTTGTAGCTACAAAAGTCCAAGACGTGTGCTTCTTTGTTTTCCGCTCATTTAATAGCTAAGTGAAAAGTAGATGATAGAAAAAGCTCTCAAAAGGAAGAACGGCAAGGCTAAAAAGATCTAAAGGTCTACGAAATTCCATCATGTCCGCTTCTTTAATTTCCGCTTATTTGAAACGGACATGGATTATTCAACGTTGAATCAACCTGATTATTGTTGAATAAATAATTATTCAACATGCCCCACAGCGTTTCAATACCCTTTGTGTGTTTTCGGACTTTTGAACTTTTTTATTAAAGGATATTTTCTTGTTTGAAATTTCTGGTAAAGGATTCCCTCTTCTTTGGAGCTACAAAGACCATTGTGCACAAGAAACTTGTGTTTCTTTCGTGCTGAAGACGCCTTGTTTGGATACAGGCGAAATATCCGCATTGTTTTACATTTTTTGTTTCTTTTCTCTCCACTGGCCACAGTCTCGTTTGTTTTTTTTTTTTTTAGATTTTTCTCTTTGTTGGTTTATGTCATGGCTGGCCAGTTCGGCTTAAGATCTTTCATTCGTCAATTTTACGGGCAACAATTAGCTGCCTCTGTCAATTATTATTTGTCTTTAGTTAAAAAACATACAAATCTGTTAAATCAACAAATTTTCTTAAAAAATTGCAAGAAGGAATCAGTGATTCCGAAATCTTTTAAAATGTGTACCCATTTTGGAACTGAAAATGAAACAAATTTAAAAAACAAATTAAGCTAAATGGCTTTAAATTACGTAATTTATGAACAAAAACAGAGACGTTTTCAACTGTCTAAGGACTTAAATTCTGTTATAACCCTTTTGAAAACTAAACCTTCCATCTGAAATTTTTATGCGAATTAAGGAAATGGCCATTAGATCTTTTCGCCATGATTTTCATTTGTCCAAGGTTTGTTTGGTTGACAAGTTTAATAAACTTTTGTTTGAGAAGTTTTAAGAATCTGATGTTTTTTATCCTTGTCATCGTCTGGGTCCAGCAATTAAGAATTTGTCTTCTAAAGCTCTTAATATTCAACAAGGGAGCAGTTTTGTCGTAGGGTTCTAAGTCATGTTTTCCAACACCAATCTCCTATTCAAAAATAATTTCAAAGGTGGAGTCGGGAATTATGGCTTCTATAGATAAAGTTGATGCTCCTCAAGAACTTTGAGCCGAGATCGTAAGAAAAGTAAACACCTTTAATATGAGCTTAATTGGTAAAGACAGTTCACAAAAATATGACATTAAAATACTTTCAGATTTGAAAAAGGATAAATTCCTTACTATCACCAGAGCCGATAAGGGAAACACGATCGTAATTATGAACACTGAAGACTATAATAATCAAATGAAATCCATTATTTCTGACACTATTACATACAAAAAACTTGATTTTGATCCTAGAGATAAATATGTAAAATCAACAAGAAAGGAATTGCAATCAATGAAAAATAATTTTCACATTACCCCACAGTTTTATAACAAATATTATCCTAGGGGTTGTTCGGCACTCAAGATCTATGGTCTACCTAAGATTCATAAGACTGGAGCCCCCTCCGCCCCATTGTGTCAACTTTTCCGTCACCTGTTTCAAAATTAGGAAAATGGTTGTCGGTAGCATTGCGTCCACTTTTGGAAACACTAAAATCATATTTGAAAAATTCGACTGATCTAACTAATAAATTGCAAAATTTCACGTTGGAGGACAGTTCAATTCTTTACAGTTCCGATGTTGCGCCCATGTATTCAAATTGTGATTTAAAAAGGTGCGAGGACACTTTAAAAAGTAAATCGGAAAAACACTATGATTTAATACTAAGATGTAACTTTAGCCAGTTTGGATATTGAAGTCATTATGAGACTAATTACCCTAGTAAATGAATTTTCTTTTTATTTCTGCTTTAGAGGGGAGTTTTATTGACAAATTTTTGGGTTACCTATAGGGGCTTCTCTTTCTCCTTTATTGGCAAATCTTTTCATAGATACCATTGAAATCTCCGCTATACACAGTCCTAGAATCTCCCCATGCTTCTGGGGTAGGTTCATGGATGATTTGGTGTGCGTTTGGAAACATGGATTGGACTCTTTAGACCTATTTTGTAAGCATTTAAATAGTTTTGATAATAATATTAAATTTACAGTTGAGTTTGAGGATAATAATAAATTAGCTTTTCTGGATATTTTATTAATCAAAAGGGATCTCCATTTACTTTTCTCGATTTACAGAAAACCAACGCACAATGATAGGTATTTAAATTTTCATTCTTGCCACCCTGTGTCGGTGAAAAGGGGGGTTGTAAAGTCACTAGTGGATAGAGCGTTTAGAATTTGTTCCCAGGAATTTCTGGATTCGGAATTGTTATACTTGAGAGATATTTTGTTTTGTAATAGTTAACCAAATAAGTTCATTGACAAAATAATTGAAAATAGACGGTTTAAACATGATAGTAGGGTTATTGGGGTTTCTCAGACTTTAGATTTAGATGTATCAAAAAGTTTCATTTCATTACCATATGTACCCGGTTTGGGTGAAAAACTTTCACGGGTTTTACGTAAATTTGGTATTGATACATGTTTCCAATCGTTGAGGCCAATGTGTAGTTTCTTTAATTCTGGTAAGGATTTAACCCGGGGAAATTTAGTAAGTGGGGTGTATAAGAGTCTGTGTTCTTGTTGGAAGTCCTATATTGGTAGGACTCAGCAACAATTTGTGGAAAGGTTTATTGAACATCGCAATTCAATAGAAAAAACCCTACGGTTAACCAAGCCTCCGGGAACTTTTGTTTTAGCTTTAGCAGAACATATTTGGTTTCAACCAGATCACTTTGTAAAATTTGATGAAGCCTTAGCTATTTCAAATGATAAGGGTCACACTCAATGGCCGAGGGAAGCCATAGAAATTAAAAACATATGTTTTCTAACCTTTTGATAAATAGGGACACAGGTAATTTAAATATTGACCCAATTTATGATAATCTTCTAAAGAGTGAATCAACAGTCAATAAGGGAGTTAAGATTTTAAATAATCACCAGGGGACTATTTTACCTGCTAGACCAAAACGTATTAGCTAACAAAATAATTATTTCGCAACAGAATAATTAAAGTAATTTATAGTTTTTATTTCCTCAGTTACTCTGGTGTCCTCACTGAAGTAACTCTATAATAGCATCTTTTCCCTACGTGGATTAATTTGCGCCAATTGTAACTTTTTTTTTTTTTTTGGTGGTGGTGGTTTTATTTCTTTTTAGTTTTATCTTGGTTTTTTTATCCTGTTCTTCTTGTGTTTCTTTCGTGCTGAAGATGCCTTGTTTGGATACAGGCAAAATATTCACGCTCTTTTGCATTTGTCTTTTCTTTTCTCTCCACTGGCCACAGTCTCGTTTTTTTTTTTTTTAGATTTTTCTCTTTGTTGGTTTTTACCTTAGACCATATATAGAGCTTGATCACCCTGTTGTTTGTCAAAACTTTTCATTGTGTTCGGCTGCAAGCTCAGCCTAATGGGGTGCTAAAATTTGGTATTTAGGCACATGAAATTTCTGCCAGTGGCCCGATCAAACTTCATTGAGAGTGAGAAACTGATAAAGAATCATTCGGTGGATGTTTATCAATATAATCCAGTAAAACTACGAAAAAAGGTCTAAAGCTCGGCGATTGAGCAACAGGAAATGTTCAAAAAATTCGCTTAAAAACATATCCAAAATCGACCGTGCAGAAATGCCTCTTCTTTTCAGGGAAAAAGGGGGAAAATCTCGCATTTAGATTTCTTGAGTTTTTCTGGATTTTAAGGTCGTTACCTATTAATTCAAAATCGGGGAGACTGAAAATGACGTCAGAATCAGAAAATTACATCACTTAGTACTCCCTATCCACCCTAATCCTTGTCAGAGGGGGATGAAAAATTAGAGTTAGATTTGGGCGATATCCAAAATCGTACGTCCTGAAATACCCCTTTTTTCAAGATAAAGAGGGAGAAGCGGGGGGGGGCGAATCTTGAATTTAAATTTGTTCCATATTTTTTGGATTAAAACGTCGTTTCCTATTAATACAAGTCTTGTTTTTTTTTATAATAATAACCGAATTTGTCAAATCCAGGAACGAAGATAGAAATGGCAATCTTGTTATAATTCATCGAATCCCCCCCACCCCCAGCGTTAATGATTGAGAATGAAAATAAGAGTGAGATGGTTAATACAGACCTTAAAGAGAATTTGAAGAAAATCTGTTCAAATTTGTGTTCTTCAGCCCTGAAAAAATAAGAAACTTCCAGCAAAAAAAGCATTGAAAGTAAAATTACAACCCTCCTCCCCTCCACACCTGAAGTCAGGTTGACGTCAGAAGCATGAGTATCCCTTTCCCGTGCTAGTTTTTTCAAGAAATAAAACAATATATTTTTATTGACTACATGGCTTGTAGTAGAGACTAAAGAGGTGTTCGCCTCTGAAGAAAGTTAGGAATAATTGTGGCTTAGTTTATGTTAATTAGTAATCTATAAAATTAGGTGGGATATTCAGGACCTTCTTAAACTATGTAAATCTAGGTCTATATCGGGGCAATATCTCGGGATATGTTAAAGGTATTCAGTAGAAACTTTTACGGAACGTTAAATGTCATCAAAAGAGACTTTGTGTATCTAGACTGCCAAAAAGCTGCATCTTCGATATCTTAGGAACAGTTAAGGGCACTAAGTTGAAACTTCCAGGGAATTGTGTTGGGGGGGTATGAACTTAATAAAGACATTATATGCTTCCAGTTCTCCACGAGAGATTACCTGCATTATTCAGGGTGTGGAAAGAGCATTTAATTGAAACTTTTACGGGATTTTGATGAGAATGTTGAACTACATCAAAAGGCACTTTGTATCATTCCGGAAAGATAACTACTATCTTGATTAGTCTTAATAGTAAAATATTATTTGAATCTAATTTATAAGAATATCAAAAAATAGCCTAAAACCCCTCAAAATGACGTTTGATCGAAAGAAAGCGCTCCATTGGAATCACCAATGCAATAACCCTATACAATCAACTTACACCACCCTGGCTTAAATAACAAGGACAATTATTTTTTCGCAATGAGTGCGCTGATGTTTCTTTTTTTTCCTTCTCCACTGCGTGCGGGGCACTATAATATCATACATATCTGTTTCAGTGTTCATTTGAAAGTATGTTGCTATACCTGGTGCCTTTTGCAGTTAATCAAATATAAAATTTAAGATAAAGTACTATTTTGGAGAAGACAATAACTGATTTTTCTTATGCAACATAATGAGCGACGTCATAATAATAGATTACATTCATAAGTGACGTTATAGTATCTCCATATAACATCAGAAGCAAAAATCAACAGAGAAAGACAAAAGTCAAGGTGCGTTATAGCAATGATGAGTATTACCGAAAGAAATATAGACGAAAAGTTGGACTTACAATTGTTTTGTTCTCTACTATATCCCAATGAAAAAAAACGAAGGCATTTTTTTTTTGTTTTTGATTTAGCCTATACATAAAAAATCTATTATATAAATTATCACGGGTGCAACAGGACCCGACACTCACTAAAGAAGAACCACGGCCTATAGCAACAAAAATTACCGTAAAGATCTAATAAAAGTAGATTCATTAGTAATATTAAGTCCAGGAAAGATCTTCTATTTTCGATCTACAAAAGGGAAATTATTATAAAATTTTGTTTTGTTTTTTAATAATGTTTATTTAATCAATAATAGAAAACGCTCTGGAAAAAAGGAACAATGGGCTAAAAAAAGTAATCTTTATAACTACGACGGCCCAAAATGTAAGCTTATTTACTTTCCACTTATTTAATAGCTATGTAAACGTAAATAATAGAGGAAGCTCTGGAGAGAAAAAAAATCAATGCCAAAACAAAAGTGGTTGGAGTTACAAAGGCCCACAATGTGAGCTCCTTCAGTCTGCTATGCAAAATGAAGTGTCTTTAGACCAATCAACATCCCTTTCAATCAGAGTTGCTACCTGTAGCACGAAAGTGCTATTTTAGCACTATTTTATTATGTGTAGCACTGTAACACGTGCTCAGGGTTTCTAAAATAGTGCAAAATAGCATGAAAGTGTTTTAATTATCACTATTAGAATAAATTTTTGACTATAGCACCAAAATTTGCTGTGTAGCACGCACATTTGGGCAGTTGTAGCCAAGGGGGGGGGGCAGGATTTTTCTAGGGGGGGGGGGCAAAATCGGTTCATCCGAAAAACTTGCGTTAGAAGAAAGTTTAATTAACGCAAATTTGCATTAATTAAGTAAATTACACTACTTTAAACTACGGTAGGGGGGGGCGCCCCCCCCCTATGTACAGCTATATTTAAAAAAGCTGTATCTGTAATATTTCAATAACAGGTACTGTTATTTACCTGAAAATTTAAGCTAATTTTTACGTCAGGGGAAAAATCCCTCTCTGGTTATTGAACGAAATCAAAGACATTATGTGCATCAATGCTGTCATCAAAACTGATAGAAAGAGCTAAAGGAAGTAGATTGGAAATTCTATACCTGGAATTATATACTGGAAATCTCAGCAATTCCAGTTTCATTTACTGCGTGAACGACAAAAGGATAGAAATACTTTTTTTCCTAAAACGTACAAATTACGCTTTCGCTTTTTGGAGACTTAAAGGGCGTTAGCCCTACTCCTGATTTTAGTTACTCATACTCGCGTAAGGTTGACATGATTGTTCATTATTTTAGGTTTCATTTATTCACTAACAGTGATTTAAATTTGAGTGTGAATATTACTTTGTTTCCGCTCGTCTTTGGTTTAATTTATATTTTTAAAATACACATTAAAATTTCTTTCTTAGAATATCTTTCTATTTATGTTAGACAAATTTGGAAAAAAAGAATGGCAAGACCATAAAATAGAAGTCTTTGTAGCTAAGAAGGTCCAAGACATGTTCTTCTTTGTTTTCCGATCATTTAATAGTTAAGTGAAACGTAGATGATAGAGAAAGCTCTCAAAGGAAGAACGGTAAGGCTAAAAAGATCTAAAAGTCTACAAAATTCCATCATGTCCGATTCATTAATTTCTGCTTATCTGAAACGAGCATTGATTATTCAATGTTGAATCAACCTGAGTATTGTTGAATTATTCAACAATAAATTATTCAACATGCCCCAGAGCATTTCAATACCCTTTAGTGTTTTCAGACTTATGAACTTTTTTCTTAAAGGATTTTTTCTTGTTTGAAATTTCTGGTAAAGGATTCCCTCCTCTTTGGAGCTACAAGGACCGTTGTGCAGGTTTCTTTTTTTTTTTTTTATTTAATAACTATTTAAAATTTAGACAATAGAGAAAGCTTAGGAAATTAAATAGCGATCAGGCAAAAACAAATAGTCAATGGTCATAATGGATTTCTTTGCTTTTGTTTTTATAGAACTATTTAAAAAGTAGATAATAGAGAAAGGCCCGGGAAAAAATAACGTTAAGGTAAAAAAAGAGCGGTATTTGAAACCAAGAAGAACCAGGACGTAAGCATTTTTTTCGACTTGCTTAATGGCAATGTGAGGCGTAAATAAAAGCGGTGATAGTCGTAATAATCTATTATAAAAGAAAACATACAAATTCAATCAGTAGCACACCAAAAGCGTCGCTGAAGAGGGTGGGCTAAAAAACATAAATATTCAATAAGAAGTTGGAGGGTGAAACCCATCTACCGAAATACCTACATGCATATTTATTCATTTATTATTATTTTTAATTCCATTAATCCCAATCTGTTTCGAAGGTATACTAACCGCACAACCCCACGCGCAACTTAGATTGAAAATGATTAATGGGTAATTCTTTGGTACTTCGGATGAGCTTATTCTACAGCTTAGCCCCTTTATAAATAACTAAAAAGTATTCCTACTTCAAACTAGGCGAGGACCTTCAAAACTTCCTCTTATCCGAGTTCCGTGATAATGAATATTCGATCTCTAATGAAATATTCTTTACACAGGAATATTTGTTTGAAATATTTCTTTAGTCTGGGAAGCACCCATTACAAAGCGTGTACACAAAAACCAGTGTTTAGAAATCACTAGAGAAAGCTCTGGAAAGAAGAACAGAGAGACCAGAAAAGAAGTCTGTGGAGGCAAATTTTGTATTTCTCGTTGTCAAACCACCGATTCTCAATAGCTATGCCAGGGACCATTAAGCTAACGTTGCCAGAGAGCACATATCGTTAGTTTTTTTAGATGAAAGCCTCATGCTTTTATTGGGAATAGGTACAGAATGAGCCAATGACGTAAATACGAGTTAACTAATTGGAAGGTGGATTATGAAAAATACTGTTTTTTGTATCGTTATTAGGAACAAAAACATCCTTACCCATATCCTTCAAAAATACTTCTTTGTTTCTTCATTAAAACAAAGAGAAAAATTCTTCGCCTTCCAAGGTTTTCGTTAGAAAAAAAAGTGGATAAAAATCACAAGTAAAGGCTCTGGATCGAGACACTAAAAGAAGGCAGAGGAGACAAATTTTGTATTTCTAGTAGCTAAACCACCGGTTCTCAATAGCTTTTGACGGTGGATAGTTCCTTAGAAGAATTCACTACTGGACTCTCTGTCTTTGAGACGGTCAGTCTGGAATGGTTTTTGCGTTAAACCAAAAGTAGTCTTTGGAGCTTAAGAGCCAGATGTGATCATCTGAAAGTCTGGAAACCACAACGGTTCTGCAAGTATCGGGTTTTACAGTACACCCTGGGACAGGGTATACTGTAAATAGGGTAGTACCAAACCCGATATTTGCAGAACCGGTGCGGTAGACATGGGCATAGCATTATAATTTGGGGCCGGGGCTTTCCCCTCCAATAAGTGGTGGCACCCGTATATTACCACGCCAGTGACGTTGTGGCCTACCAGTATAATACTGGTGGCAAAACACCATGAACAGTGGTGCCAGCGGTAGCTAGCACTACGAACATTGGTGGCTGCAAGTGAACCGTTGGGGAATCCCACTAATATTTGGGCCGACAAGGGGTTCTCCCCTTTGAGTAAGTGGCAAAGCCATCTTTTTGCGCCATTTTTGCATCAATAAGTGGCGACACCCGTACTTACATCCCAATGAGTGGTGGCAGCAAGAACAGGAATTATTAACAGCGTTGATAATAAAAGAATTTCGTGTTTTCGAAGAGACTAGTCGAGTTAGCCTACATAGTGATAGTAGCTTATTGTGGTCACATATAAAGAGAAATAAAGGAAATACTCAATCAATTAACACAATTATGAAGATCTATTATGGGCTATGCCTTGTGATATCATAATTGAAAAATTTATGAATCAATATATCGCGCAACTTCTTAGTATTCAAAAATATAAGGCTAAAATTGCTGCGTGTCAAAACAATTTTTCGCGAGAGACCGGAAGTTGAATGGATAAAAGAATTTTCATTTAGACTGAAGAGGTAATTTGAAGTTAACGGAATTTTGAAATTATGTCGGACAGAGATGAGATTAACTTTAGACCAAAAAGAGCGATTGAAGCCCATAGAAAAAGTAGGAAAATAGAAAAAAAAGGCTAATATTGAGGCCTTTGAGAGAGAAAACCGAGAATATGAGGGGAAAATGCAGGCTGAGAAAGATGAAATTAAAAAGAATAGAAAACAGGACGAAAGTGCTAGAGTAGCCTATACAGAAAGAGACACGAAAGAAAAGAAACGTAGAAGTGGAGAAGAAAAGGCCCAGTTGGAGGCTTTTGAGAGAGATCAACCGAAAAATTTCTGGGTTCCGGATGTATGGAGACCAACTAACCTCAAAAAGGCTAGCTATAGATTAAAAAATCATTCTTAGATACTTAGAAACCAGCATTTTCTAAAAAGAATTTTGTCTAACGATATTAATAATAGCAATACGGAGCTTTTGTTAAGAGTAGCCGAACTCAACGGAAAAAGCAAGGTGGACGATAATGCTATAAAAATCCTTACGGAGGCCGATAAAAATAGCTTAGAAATATTTGAAGAAATTGTTAAGGAAAACGAAAGGAAGCGACTATACAACTTCGCTGTTTTTTACAAGGCGTACAAAACAGGACTTAGAAAAAATTTTCAATCCTACGAAGAGTTAAGTAAGAGGGTTGACAAATTTCAGATGGAAATTATTGGTTGGGCTCTTCAATTAATTAAGAAAAACTCTAGACCACAAAAAGTATATACCTTTACTTTACATAAAATAGTAGAAGAGCAAAAAGAGGAGGAAGATAGGAAACAAAGAGAGAAAGATAAAAGAGAAAACGAGGAAGAAAGACAGGCCCGTAGGGAGGCCGATAAAAAATATTACCAGGATGTTGCAAAAACAATTGACAGACTAATGAAAACTCGTTGGGGAAATTCGCAAAGTGAGATTTTATCACAACTATCTTCTAGGCTGTCAGATAGCCATAATAATTTGTCTAAGAATCAATGGCGAGAAAACGAAAATTACCAAACATTAAACACTTCTACGAGAAAATATACAACTCCGTTAACTACGGAGGGAGGTGAACCGGCCCATAAAACAAATTGGAAGGCTGTGGCACCCTATCGGAAAAAAGAAATGCTTGATAGTCAAAATGATGATAATCTGGTAAAAATTGATTTCTCAGAGCCTTTTTCTAAAAATTGCCATAATAAAGAAAAGAAAGTAGCCTATAGCACATAAAAAGTAGGGCTATAGCACATAATCAAGGAAATATTGACGAGTTTGTGAAATCATATAAAATAGAAGGAAAATTAAACGGAAAATTGACCGAAATGGTAATTGACTCAGGGAGTGAGCAAACTTTTGTACGAATGGACAAAATTAAAAAGACAGAAATAGACCATAAAATAATATTACAAAATTATGTTATAATGGAGATAAGCACCAATGCCCGTCTGCTTGGGTAAGAATAGAAATTGCAAAGAAGGACGGTACGGTCCAGAGAAAAACAATAAAAGTAGGCTTAGTACTTACTCTAGCAGTGGATGTTTTAGTAGGAGAAGACTTTGGAGATATCTGAAATCCGAAATCCAAATTCCCAGAAAATGGAAAACTTGAGAATATTTTAACAAATGTGAGACGCCGAAAAATTTTTGCCAGGATGAAACGCTGATTGAACCAGAGAAAAAGGAGACGAAATTTATTGTACGCACTATTCCTCGGAAAGTTCCAGAAATTTTGGTAGAATATGTAAAACCAAATGTCGGAGTTCAATTCCCATTTGATAACGAAATATTTGTTTCTGCGGTAAAAATAAAGAAGACTAAAAGAGAGAAAAGAGATATTTAATGAAACTACAATGAAGTAATGCAATTAAAGATAGTGGATACTGGAGTCCAAATTAGATATAACGGTGATTTTTTATTTTGCGCGAATAACAGAATTAAAAAAAGTAGAGACGAAAAGAGGAATGCAAAGAAGAGACAAAATTTGGAGATTCAGCCTGCAGTGGCAAAAAACAAAAAATTTTGGATGGGCTGTGCCTTGAAAACATAGATAATAAGGGGGAAAAAGAGGTCAAAGACCCATGGGGAATAAAAGACGATGGTCACAAAAGAGTGATGAATGACATACAACGGGTTGGGAAAAATTTGCGAGATATGGAATGTCGAGTCGAAAGGGAAAGATTTGGGAAAAAATCTGATATTGGTCTGATCAACTCAAAAGAGGGTTTGTTCCTTTATGAGGGGGACGATTCCCTTGGGGAAGATCCCCTGATTGAAGACGTGAAAGATTGCTCTTTTCCTCAATGCACAACTGGCGGACAAGTTGTGATCCCTTTACTGAAGCCTTGTCTTTCCAGTCCTCAATATTATTTTCATCCCTCATTGCCGAGCATTATTCATTCGATTATTATAGGGGATGGGACCCAGAGAAAGGCGAATCATGGTTCGCTCAAAATTTTACTTCATTTCCCTGTACCCCTATCGTTGTCACAGGCCTTTGCATTTTCGGCCTTAGATTATTTGAAATTATGCCAAGGGGCAATTCACTTTTGATTGAGAAGTGGGGTTGTTTCCACAGATGAAAATTGAGAGGCTAGTGCAGCCAATTTTTCACGATGGCTGGCATCATCATATGTGCCAGAAACTGATTCTCTACTCCTCTCAAATGTAAATTCGGGAGAGCGATAAAATTTTTAGTTTTTGATTGTGCTACGCACAATGATTGTCTACGAATCTTGAAGATTTCAACTTTCAAACATTAAGGCGGATGCTATACGATTTAGACCATGGTGGTCCTACAGTAAAGACGTGTCGAGGACGACCGTTCCAGTGCCAAGCGGTTGAAGTAGCAGCACAGACACTGGTAGAAGACACAGACACTGGAGAAAGCATGGATTTTGTAAAGTTGAAGTTAAATGTTTATGTTTGTAAGGGTGGACAAAGGTAGCACGCTGGCGGTCATTTTTCTTACGGGGGGAGGTGTTGGGGTTCCACCTCTGTTTCTTTTCCTTTCAGATAAATGACCTTTTTTCCTTTTCTTAATTACATTTGTTTATAGTATAATTTCAAAAGACGGGTTAAATTCCCGTTACTAAGCGATAGTTGTCTTGCAATAGGTAAGCTTTGAACCAAGTTTTATTTTTTTACTTCCTGGTTTGGGAGTCATTGAAAGATAAATCTAAGAGTTAGAATTGGGTTTTAATGGGGATGCAGCTGATTGGCTGGACCAAGCGGAGGTCCACCCATATGAACAGTTGTGTAAAGATTATTATTATTCTTTAGTCTGCGTTTTGACCCCGTTTGGGGAAGGATATTTCTGTTGTTATATGTGACCCTTTTTGAAGAATACAAGTAAGGTATTTTCTACAAACTGTGTACTATTTACCGTAACCCAGGCAGGGTTGGAATAGAACTACGAGGTACCGTCATTATTATATGAACAGGGAGGTTTGTTACCTCCAAGGAGAGAATTTAGAGATTTTCTAGCCGTAACCCAAGGCGGGTAAATTTGGCTTTAGAACGTGACCATTTGACCACTCGACCGCGTTACCATACCCTGGGACAGCGTATACTGTAGATAGGGTAGTACCAAACCCGATATTTGCAGAACCGGTGTGGTAGACACGGGCATAGCATTATAATTTGGGGCCGGGGCTTTCCCCTCCAATGAGTGGTGACACCCGTATGTTACCACGCCAGTGGCGTTTTGGCCTACCAGTATAACACTGGTGGCAATACACCACGAACAGTGGTACCAGCAGTAGCTAGCACTACGAACATTGGTGGCAGCGAGTGAACCGTTGGGGTAAGAGGGGGAATCCCACGAATATTTGGGCCGACAAGGGGTTCTCTCCTTTGAGTAAGTGGCATAGCAACCTTTTTGCGCCATTTTTGCATCAATAAGTGGTGACACCCGTACTTACATCCCAATAACCTCCCTCTCACGCCCACAAATATTCATTCAAAGTTTAGAGATAGCCATTTTGTTCAACGTAGTTGAAAGTTCTGGTAGTTACGTATTTTTGGAAGGCAAACTCCCCAGAGCCCGAAGGCAACGGTTATAAGTTATATCCTGGGGACATATAAGGTTTGTATAGAAAGCGTTGTCGGAAAAACTTCAAAAGGGGTTCATTCAATTGGAAATTAAGAGGACTAGTGCCCTTTTTAATAGTCGAAAGTGATTAGAGAGGAACTAACCCCCCTCTCACACCCACCATTCCCCCAAATACATCCAATCAAAATATTGAGATAGAAATTTCGTTAAACGTACTTGAAAGCTCTTGAAATTAGGTCTTTTAGGATGAAAACCTCCCCCCCAGCCCTCACAGAAAGGGTTGTAAGTTATGGCCTGGGGGCATATAATTTTTTTTATTGAAAACGCTTTCGTAGAAACTTCAAAATGGCTCATTTGATTGGAAATTGAAAAAGCTAGTGTCTTTTTTAATAGTTGAAAGTGATTGCAGAGCAACTAACACCCCTCTCACGCCCACCATTTCCCCAAACCTATCCAGTCGAATTTTGAGATAGCCATTTTGTTTAAGGTAGTTGAAAGTTCTGGAAATTAGGTCTTTGACGATGACAACCCCTCTCACAGCAATTAGGATAAGGGTTGTAATTTCTGGCCTGGGGTCATATGAGGGGTTTCTAGAAAGCGTTGTTGTAGAAGCTCAAAAAGGGCTCATTCGATTGAAAATTGAAAGGCCTAGTGCCTTTTTTATAGTCAAAAAGGATGGAAGGCTTGACATTTTTATAGTAAAGATCGATATGGGTACAATGCATTATTTTTTTGTTTGTTTAGACCAGGGCACTTCGTATCAAAGGATTTTGCGTGGGAACTTCAAAAACTGCTCATTCGATTGAAAAAAGAAAGGGATGATGCCCTTTTTAATAGTCGAAAGTGATTGAAGGGCAACTAATCCCCCTCCCACACCCACCTTCTCATTTGCCCATTATGTTTAAAAATAAAAAAATTGCCTTAAGATTAAATCAAAATGCCCTGTGTTAGTGATAATTCTCAATAAGGCATCTCAGCAGTATCCCAAGAATGACTGAGGGTATTATGTTCAAACTTATGAGGCTACTTCTGCTCTTAAAATTTAACCAAATCAAAATAGCGTAAGTGTATCCAAGCTATCAAAGAAAGTAAACAGATTCTTTTGTGAATTGTATCAAGTATTCCATTTCAGGTCAACTAGAGGAGGTATGAAACTAAATTAGACACTACTATTTGTGTCCAGATTTTTAAAGGGGTGTATGCTGCTAAAAATTTCTGAAAATTTTTCTCCAGCATACAAATAGCAGGCCAAACTATAAAGGCTTAAAAGAATGAAAATATTTAAAGTATTATTTTTTTTTTTCTTAAATGACTCTTTCAATATAAAACGAACAGAAATTAATTAAAACAAACTTTTCCATAAAATAAATATTTTAATGAAAAGTAAAGAACTCCATTAAACCAAAAATGAGCAAAAATAAAAATCAAACAATCTACCAAGCTTGAATCTACCATAAATCAGCATCGATAAATAAATGAAACCCAAAACGAAAAGAAATTACAATTTTTTTAACGAGTCAAACTCAAAACGAGCAGAAATTAACACGAGTTGGGCTCAAAGTCCCTATGCCTTCCTAAGGCAAGAAAATAATTTGCACTTTATTGAAAAAAATACAACTGAATGTACATTGTAAGTTTAATATAGCCTAAGTATACTGATATTTAGCAATCAAAATATTAACATTATTTGATTTATTAAAGTTTTAAAAATAAAAATATTCATACTTTTTTAGTAAAGTGCAAAATCATGCTAATTTCTGCTCGTTTTGAGTTTGACTCTGTTATTTATTTTCAAAGTTCATCCTTTGGTTTTTAGAACTCATCTCTTTATATAGATTAATAATACCTTAGACCATGAAAGATCTTAAGCCGAACTCGCCAGCCATCACAAAAACCAACAAAGAGAAAAATCTAAAAAAAAAAACAAACAAACGAGACTATGGCCAGTGGAGAGAAAAGAAAAGGCAAATGCAAAACAACGCGAATATTTTACCTGTATCCAAACAAGGCGTCTTCAGCACGAAAAAAACACAAGAAACACAAGAAACTTGTGTTTCTTTCGTGCTGAAGACGCCGTGTTTGGATACAGGCGAAATATCCGCATTGTTTTACATTTTTTGTTTCTTTTCTCTTCACTGGCCACAGTCTCGTTTGTTTGTTTTTTTTTAGATTTTTCTCTTTGTTGGTTTTTATCATGGCTGGTCAGTTTGGCTTAAGATCTTTCATTCGTCAATTATACGGGCAGCAATTGGCTACTTCTGTCAATTATTATTTGTCTGTATTTAAAAAACATGCTAATTTGTTAAATCAACAAATTTTCTTAAAAAATTGCAAGAAGGAATCAGTGATTCCGAAATCTTTTAAAATATGTAGGCCTACCCATTTTGGAACTGAAAATGAAACAAATTTAAAAAACAAATTCAGCCTAATGGCTTTAAATCACGTAATTTATGAACAAAAACAGAGACGTTTTAAACTGTCTAAGGACTTAAATTCTGTTGAAACCCTTTTGAGAAATAACCTTCCATCTGAAATTTTTATGCGAATTTAGGAAATGGCCATTAGATCTTTTCGCCATGATTTTCATTTGTCTAAGGTTCGTCTGGTTCACAAGTTTAATAAAATTTTGTATGAGAAGCTCCAAGATTCAGATGTTTTTATCCTCGTCTTTGTCTGGGTCCAGCAATTAAGAATTTGTCTTCTAAACCTCTTAATATTCAACAGGAGGCAGTTTTGTCGAAGGGTTCTAAGTTTTGTTTTCCAAGACCAATCTCCTATTCAAAAAATTTCAAAGGTGGAGTCGGGAATTATGGCTTCTATAGATAAAGTTGATACTCCTCAAGAACTTTGAGCCGAGATCGTAAGAAAAGTAAACACCTTTAATATGAGCTTAATTGGTAAAGACAGTTCACAAAAAAATGACATTAAAATACTTTCAGATTTGAAAAAGGATAAATTCCTTACTATCACCAGAGCCAATAGGGGAAACACGATCGTAATTATGAACACTGAAGACTATAATAATGAAATGAAATCCATTATTTCTGACACTATTACATACAAAAAACTTGATTTTGATCCTACAGATAAATATGTAAAATCAACAAGAAAGGAATTGGAATCAATGAAAAACAATTTTCACATTACCCCACAGTTTTATAACAAATATTATCCTAGGGGTTGTTCGGCACCCAAGATCTATGGTCTACCTAAGATTCATAAGACTGGAGCCCCCCTCCGCCCCATTGTGTCAACTTTTCCATCACCTGTTTCAAAATTAGGAAAATGGTTGTCGGTAGAATTGCGTCCACTTTTGGGAACACTAAAATCATATTTGAAAAATTCGACTGATCTTACTAATAAATTACAAAATTTTACGTTGGAGGAAAGTTCAATTCTTTGTAGTTTCGATGTTGTTTCCATGTATTCAAACTTAAAAAGGTGGGAGGAAATTTTAAGAATTAAATTAGAAAAACACTATGATTTAATACAAGATGTGACTTTAGCCAGTTTGGATATTGAAGTCATTATGAGACTAATTACCCTAGCAAATGAATTTTCTTTTTATTTTAGTGTTAGAGGGGAGTTTTATAGACAAATTTTTGGGTTACCTATGGGGGTTTCTGTTTCTCCTTTATTGGCAAATCTTTTCATAGATACCATTGAAACCTACGCTATACACAGTTTTAGAATCTCCCCTTGCTTCTGGGGTAGGTTCATGGATGATGTGGTGTGCGTTTGGAAACAATGATTGGACTCTTTCGACCTATTTTGTAAGCATTTAAATAGTTTTGATAATAATATTAAATTTACAGTTGAGTTTGAGGATAATAATAAATTAGCTTTTCTGGATATTTTATTGATCAAAAGAGAACTCCATATACTTTTCTCGATTTACAGAAAAGGAACGCACAATGATAGGTATTTAAATTTTCATTCTTGCCACCCTGTGTCGGTGAAAAGGGGGGGGTGTAATTTTACTAGTGGATAGAGCGTTTAGAATTTGTTCCCAGGAATTTCTGGATTCGGAATTGTTATACTTGAGGGATATTTTGTTTTGTAAAGTTACCCAAATAAGTTCAATGACAAAATAATTGAAAATAGACGGGTTAAACATGATAGTAGGGTTATTGGGGTTTCTCAGTCTTTAGATTTAGATGTATCAAAAAGTTTCATTTCATTGCCATATGTACCTGGTTTGTGTGAAAAAATTTCACGGGTTTTACAAAAATTTGGTATTGATACATGTTTCCAATCGTTGAGGCCAATGGGTAGTTTCTTTAATTCTGGTAAGGATTTAACCCGGGGAAATTTAGCAAGTGGGGTGTATAAATTTCCGTGTTCTTGTGGGAAATTCTATATTGGTAGGACTCACCAACAATTTGTTGAAAGGTTTATTGAACACCGAAATTCAATAGAAAAACCCTACAATTAAGCAAGCCTACAGAAACTTTTGTTTCAGCTTTAGCAGAACATATTTGGTTTCAACTAGATCATTTTGTAAAATTTGATGAAGCCTTAGCTATTTCAAATGATAAGGGTTACACTCAATGGGCGACCAAAAGCCATAGAAACTAAAAAACATATGTTTGCTAACCTTTCGATAAATAGGGACACAGGTAATTTAAATATTGACCCAATTTATGATAATCTTCCAAAGAGTGAATCAACAGTCAATAAGGGAGTTAAGATTTTAAATAATCACCAGGGGACCATTTTACCTGCTAGACCAAAACGTATTAGCTAACAAAATAATTATTTCGCAACAGAATAATTAAAGTAATTTACAGTTTTTTATTTTTCCTCCGTTAATCTGGTGTCCTCACTGAAGTAACTCTATAATAGCATCTTTTCCCTACGTGGATCAGTTTGCGCCAATTGTACATTTTTTTATTTTTTTTTTTTTGGTGGTGGTTTTATTTCTTTTTCGTTTTATCTTGGTTTTTTATCCTGTTCTTCTTGTGTTCCTTTCGTTCTGAAGACGCCTTGTTTGGATACAGGCGAAATATTCGCGCTGTTTTGCATTTGTCTTTTCTTTTCTCTTCACTGGCCACAGTTTCGTTTGTTTGTTTTTTTTAGATTTTTCTCTTTGTTGGTTTTTACCTTAGACCATATATAGAGCTTGATCTCCCTGTTGTTTTTCAAAACTTTTCATTGTGTTCGGCTGCAAGCTCAGCCTAATTGGGTGCTAAAATTTGGTATTTAGGCACATAAAATTTCTGCCAGTGGCCCGATCAAACTTGATTGGGACTGAGAAACTGATGAAGAATCATTCGCTGCATGTTTATCAATATAATCCAGTAAAACTACGAAAAAAAGGCTAAACCTCAGTTATTGAGCAACATAAAATGTTCAAAAAATTCGCTTAAAAACATATCCAAAATCGACCGTGCAGAAATGCCTCTTCTTTTCAGGGAAAAAGGGGGAAAATCTTGCATTTACATTTCTTGATTTTTTCTGGATTGCAAGGTCGTTACCCATTAATTCAAATTCGGGAAGACTGAAAATGATGTCAGAATCAGAAAATTCCATCACTTAGTACTCCCTATCCACCCTAATCCTTGTTAGAGGGGGATGAAAAATCAGAGTTAGATTTGGGCGATATCCAAAATCGTACGTCCTGAAATACACCTTTTTTCAAGATAAAGAGGGAGAAGGGGGGGTCTTGAATTTAAATTTGTTCCATATTTTTTGGATTAAAAGGTCGTTTCCTATTAATTTAAGTCTTGTTTTTCTTATAATAATAACCGAATTTGTCAAATCCAGGAACGAAGATATAAATGGCAATCTTGTTATGTTTTCATCAAATTCCCCCCCCCCCCAGCGTTAATGATTGAGAGTGAAAATAAAAGTGAGATGTTTAATACAGACCTTAAATAGAATTTGAAGAAAATCTGTTCAAATTTGTGTTCCTCAGTCCTGAAAAAAGAAGAAACTTCCAGCAAAAAAAAGCATTGAAAATAAAATTACAACCCTCCTCCCCTCCACACCTGAAGTCAGGTTGACGTCAGAAGCATGAGTATCACTTTTCTGCGCTAGATTATTCAAGAAATAAAACAATATATTTTTATTAACTACAAGGCTTGTAGTAGAACCTAAAGAGGTGTTCGCCTCTGAAGAAAGTTAGGAATAATCGTGGCTTAGTTTATATTAATTAGTAACCTATTAAATTAGGTGGGATATTCAGAACCTTCTTAAACTATGTACATCTAGGTCGTTAAACACCAATATCTCGGGATATGTTAAAGGTATTCAGTAGAAACATTTAGGGAACGTTAAATGTCATCAAAGACACTATTTGTATCTAGACTGCCAAAAGGGTGCATCTTCGATATCCTAGAAACAGCTAAAGGCAGTAAGTTGAAATTTCCATAGACTTGTGTTGGGGGGGGGGGTATGAACTTAATAAATACACTATATGCTTCCACTTCTCCACGAGAGATTATCTGCGAAATTCCAGGCGTGGACCGAGCATTTAATTGAAAATTTTACGAGATTTTGATGAGAATGTTGAACTACATCAAAAGACACTTTGTATCATTCAGGAATGATAACTACTATCTTGATTAGTCTTAATAGTAAAATATTATTTGAATATAATTTATAAGAATATCGAAAAATTAGCCGAAAACCCCTCAAAATGGCGTCTGACCGAAAGAAAGCACTCCATTGGAATCACCAACGCAAAAACCCTATACAATCAACTTACAGCACCGTGGCTTGAATAACAAGGACAATTACTGTTTCGCAATGGGTGTGCTGATGTGTTTTTTTTTCCTTCTCCACTGCATGCGGGGCACTAGAATATCATAGAGAGCTGTTTAAGGATTCATTTGAAAGGAAGTTGCTATAGCTAGTGGCTTTTGCCATTAATCAAATAGAAACTTTAAGATAAAGTACAATTTTTGACAAGAAAAAACTGCTTCTTCATATGCAACATAATGAGTGATGTCATAATCATAGGTTACAATCATAAGTGACGTTATAGTATCTCCATATGACATCAGAAGCAAAAATTGACAGAGAAAGACAAAGGTTAAGAGGCGTTATAGAAATGATGAGGATTACCGAAAGAAATATAAATAAAAAGTCGGACTTCCCTTTGGTTTGTTCTTTACTAGATCCCAATAAAAAAAAACGAAGGTATTTTTTTTTGTATGTGATATAGCCTATACATAAACAATTTATTAGATAAATTATCATGGGTGCAACAGTAGCTGCCGCTCAGAAAAGAAGAACGACGGCCTATAGCAACAAAAATTACCGTAAAGAGCTAATGAAAGTAGATTCATTAGTAATATTAAGTCCTGGAAAGTTCTTCCATTTTGGATCTAAAAAAGGGAAATTGTTATAAAATTTTGTTTTGTTTTTTAATTATGTTTATTTAATCAATAATAGAAAACGCTCTGGAAAAAAGGAACAGTGGGCCGAAAAAAGTAATCTTTATAACTACGACGGCCGAAGATGTAAGCTTATTTAATTTCCTTATTTAATTTACTTATTTAATAGCTAGGTAAACGTAAAAAATAGAGGAAGCTCTAGAGAGAAAGAAAATCAATGCCAAAACAAAAGTGGTTGGAGCTACAAAGGCTCACAATGTAAGCTCCTTCAGTCTGCTATACAAAATGAAGTGTCTTTAGACCAATCAACATCCCTTTCAACCAGAGTTGCTACCTGTAGCACGAAAGTGCTATTTTAGCACTATTTTATTATGTTTAGCACTGTAGCACGTGCTGACGGTTGCTAAAATAGTGCTAAAATAGCATGAAAGTGTTTTAATTATCACTATTAGAATCAATTTTTGACTATGGCACCAAAATTTACTGTGTAGCACGCAAATTTGGGCAGTTGTAGCCAGGGGGGGGGGTCCAGGATTTTTCTAGGGGGGGGGGGCAAAAGAGGTTGATCCGAAAAACTTGCGTTAGAAGAAAGTTTAATTAACGCAAATTTGCGTTAATTAAGTAAATTACACTACTTAAAACTATGGTAGGGGGTGCGCCCCCCTATGTACATCTATATTTAAATAAGCTGTATCTGTCCTATTTCAGGAACGGGTCCTGGTATTTACCTGAAACGTTCAGAGAATTTTTCCGTCAGGGGAAAAATCCCCCTCTAGTTATTGAACGAAATCAAAGAGATTATTTGCATCAAAGCTGTCATCAAAACTGATGGAAAGAGCAAAAGAAAGTAGATATTGAATTTTATACCTTGAATTTTGTACTGGATATCTCAGCAAATCCAGTTTCATTTACTGCATGAACGAAAAAATGTTTGAAATACTTTTTTTCCTAAAACGTACAAATCACGCTCTCGCTTTTTGGACACTTAAAGGGCGTTAGCCCTCCTCCTGATTTTAGTTACTCATATTCGCCACAGGTAGACGTGATTGTTCATTATTTTAGGTTTCATTTATTCACTAACAGTGATTTATGTTTAAGTTGGAATATTACTTTGTTTCCGCTCTTCTTTCGTTCGATTTACATTTTTAAAATACACTTAAAATTTCTTTCTTAGAATTTTTCTTTATTTATATTAGACAAATTTGGAAACAAAGAATGGTGAGAACGAAAAATAGAAGTCTTTGTAGCTACGAAAGTCCAAGACGTGTGCTTCTTTGTTTTCCGATCATTTGATAGCTAAGTGAAACGTAGATGATAGAGAAAGCTCTCAAAAGGAAGAACGGTAAGGCTAAAAAGATCCAAAAGTCTACGAAAATCCATCACGTCCGCTTCTTTAATTTCCGCTTATTTGTAACGAACATTGATTATTCAATGTTGAATCAACCTGATTATTGTTGAATTATTCAACAATCAATTATTCAACATACCCCACAGCGTTTCAATACCCTTCGTGTGTTTTCGGACTAATGAACTTTTTTTCTTAAAGGATTTTTTCTTGTTTGAAATTTCTGGTAAAAGATTCCCTCTTCTTTGGAGCTACAAAGGCCATTATGCAGGTTTCTTCTTTTTTTGTTTATTTGATAACTATTTACAATTTATATAATAGAGAAAGCTTAGGGAAAAAAATAACGATCAGGCAAAAACAAAAACTCAATGGTCATGATGTATTTATTTGCTTTTGTTTTTATAGAACTATTTAAAAAGTAGATAATAGAGAAAGACCCAGAAAAAATAATGTTAAGGTAAAAAAAGAGGATGTAAAGCATTTAAAAAAATGAACTTGGATGTGAGCATTTTTTTAGACTTGCTTAATAACAATTTGATGCGTAAATAATAGTGATGGTAGTCGTACTAATAGTTATATGCAGCGCGCTAGTGCTGCCTAAGTAAAGAACGATGTGGGCACAATGTGTTTTTTCTTGTTTTTTTTTTTCTTAAGCCGGGCACTTCGTATCGAAGGAGTTGTCGCAAAAACTTCGAAAAGGGCTCATTCAATTGGATATTGGAGTGGCTCGTGCCCCTTAGTGATTGGAGGGCAACTAGCACCCCCACGCCCATCATTCCCCAAAACACATCCAATCAAAAATTAGAGATAGCCATTTTGTTCAGCGTAGTTGATTTCCTGATAGAAAATATATTCTTGAGAAGGACACTCCCCCACAACCCTCGGGGCAATGGTTTTAAGTTATGCCCTGAGGGCATATAAGAACGATGTTGGCAAAAAGTACTATGTATTAATTTTTCCCTTTAGGGTAGGGCACTTCATATGGAAAGGGTCGTCATAGAAACTTCAAAAGAGCCTCGTTCATTTGTAAATTAAGAGTTCTAGTGCCCTTTTTAATAGTCGAAAGTGATTGGAGGGTAATTATTCCCCCCAGGCCCATCATTCCCCAAACACATCCAATATAAATTTTGAGATTGCCATTTTTGTTCAGCGTAGTTGATTTCCAGATAAAAATAAGTTTTTGAGAGGGATACTCCCCCACAACCCTCAGGGCAAGGATTTTAAGTTATGCCCTGGGGGCATATAAGGTAGTTATAGAAGACATTGTCGTGGAAACTTTAAAACAAACTTTAAACCAGCCCCCTCCCACGTCCATCTTTCCCCCAAACAAAAATATGTTTTTGAGGAGGATACTCCCCCAAAATCCTCCATTGATGATTCAATGTTGAAAAAATTTCAATATTGATTCAACATGCTTATTGTTGAATAAATAATTACTCAACATGCCCCACAGTGTTTCCACACCCTTCGCGTGTTTTCGGACTTTTGAACTTTTTTATTAAAGGATTTTTTCTTCATTTAAATTTCTGGTAAAAGATTCTCTCTTCTTTGGAGCTACAAAGACCGTTATGCAGGTTTCTTCATTTTTTGATTATTTGATAACTATTTAAAATTTAGACAGCAGATAAAGCTTAGGGAATTAAATAACGATCAGCCAAAAACAAAAACTCAATGGTCATGATGGATTTCTTTGTCTTTGTTTTTATAGAACTATTTAAAAAGTAGATAATAGATAAAGCCCCGGAAAAAATAACATTAAGGTAAAAAAAGAGCATGTAAAGCATTTAAAAAAATGAACCTGGATGTGAGCATTTTTTTAGACTTGCTTAATAACAATTTGAGGCGTAAATAATAGTGGTGGTAGTCGTACTAATAATCATACGCAGCGCGCTAGTGCTGCCTAAGTAAAGAACGATGTGGGCACAATGTGTTTTTTATTGTTTTTTTTTCTTAAGCCGGGCACTTCGTATCGAAGGAGTTGTCGCAAAAACTTCTAAAAGGGCTCATTCAATTGGATATTGGAGTGGCTAGTGCCCCTTAGTGATTGGAGGGCAACTAGCACCCCCACGCCCATCATTCCCCAAAACACATCCAATCAAAAATTAGAGATAGCTATTTTGTTCAGCGTAGTTGATTTCCAGATAGAAAATATATTCTTGAGAAGGACACTCCCCCACAACCCTCGGGGCAATGGTTTTAAGTTATGCCCTGAGGGCATATAAGAACGATGTTGGCCCAAAGTACTATGTATTAATTTTTCCCTTTAGGGTAGGGCACTTCATATGGAAGGGGTCGTCGTAGAAACTTCAAAAGAGCCTCGTTCGATTGGAAATTAAGAGTTCTAGTGCCCTTTTTAATAGTCAAAAGTGATTGGAGGGTAATTATACCCCCCAAGCCCATCATTCCCAAACACATCCAATCAAAATTTTGAGATTGCCATTTTTGTTCAGCGTAGTTGATTTCCAGATAAAAAATAAGTTTTTGAGAGGGATACTCCCCCACAACCCTCAGGGCAAGGGTTTTAAGTTACGCCCTGGGAGCATATCAGGAAGTTAGAGAAGGCATTGTCTTGGAAACTTTAAAGCAAACTTTAAACCAGCCCCCTCCCACGTCCATCTTTCCACCCAATAAAAATAAGTTTTTGAGGAGAATACTCCCCCGAAATCCTCCATTGATGATTCAATGTTGAAAAAATTTCAATATTGATTCAACATGCTTATTGTTGAATAAATAATTATTCAACATGCCCCACAGCGTTTCAATACCCTTTGTGTGTTTTCGGACTTTTGAACTTTTTTCTTAAAGGATTTTTTCTTGTTTTAAATTTCTGGTAAAAGATTCCCTCTTCTTTGGAGCTAAAAGGCCATTGTGCAGGTTTCTTGATTTTTTGTTTATTTAATAACTATTTAAAATTTAGATAATAGAGAAAGCTTAGGAAATTAAATAGCGATCAGGCAAAAACAAAAAGTCAATGGTCATGATGGATTTCTTTGCTTTTGTTTTTATAGAACTATTTAAAAAGTAGATAATAGATAAAGGCCCGGGAAAAAATAACATTAAGGTAAAAAAAGAGCAGTATTTGAAACCAAGAAGAACCAGGACGTAAGCATTTTTTTCGACTTGCTTAATAACAATGTGAGGCGTAAATAAAAGCGGTGATAGTCGTAATAATCTATTATAAAAGAACACATACAAATTCAATCAGTAGCACACCAAAAGCGTCGCTGAAGAGGGTGGGCTAAAAAACATGTATATTCAATAAGAAGTTGGAGGGTCTATCAAAATACCTACATGCATATTTATACATTTTTTATCATTTTAAATTCTATTAATTTGAATCTGTTTCGAAGGTATACTAACCGCACAACCCCACGCGCAACTTAGATTGAAAATGATTAATGGGTAATTCTTTGGTACTTCGGATTAGCTTATTTTACAGCTTAGCCCCTCTATAAATAACTAAAAAAGTAGTCCTACTTCAAACTAGGCGAGGAACTTTGAAACTTCCTCTTATCCGAGCTCTGTGATAATGAATATTCGATCTCTAATGAAATTAAATAAAAAAACAAGTTTTTTAAACTGAAAGTAAGGAACGATATTAAAACTTAAAACGAACAGAAATCATTCCGTATATGAAAGGGGCTGTTTCCTCCAAAATTCCTATATCTTTACTATATTTTTTTTTTTTTTTTAAAAAATTAATGTTTTTATACAGATTAAAACTTTAGATTAAAGTGCGTGGCTTTGAGGAGGGGACAGCCCCTTTCATATACGGAAGGATTTCTGTTCGTTTTAAGTTTTATATCGCTCCTTACTTTCAGTTTAAAAAACTTGTTTTTTTTATTTAATTTCTGATCGTTTTTTAGTTAATTCAGCTTTTATTTGCATAAAAATTTTACTTTTCTTTTGCTTAATGGATGTCTTTACAAATTAACTTTCGTAACTAACTTTTATATTCGTATATTTTTCTTCTGGCAAAAAATACAAAGTTGCAGATTTTTGCACATATGAGCTTGAAACCTATGTAGTAGGGTTTTCTGATACGCTGAATATGACGGTGTGATTTTCATTAAAATTCTTTCACTTGTAGGGGATGTTTTCCCCCTCATTAAAAAATCGAGTATATTTTCTCAGGCTCGTAGCCTTTGATGAGTAATACTAAACTTAATAAAATTTATACATTTAGAATCAGCATTATGAACACATTCTTTTGATACATTTATTGACATCAAAATTCCGTTTTTAGAAGTTTCGATTACTATTGAGCCGTATCGCTTGTTTTTTTATTGTTTTTTTTTTATTACTTGATTTTTATTAAGTATATGAAGGGGTTATAAACTTATTAATAAACAACCAAAATTATTTAAAAGTTAAAAAAAAAATTTATAAAAAAAACCAAGAAAAAATAATTCATGTTATATTTATTAGATCGATATTTTGAAACAAATAAAAAAATGTGTAGCTTAACGAGCGTGTTTTTGACTTGGGGGAGAACCCCATCACACACGTTATAATTTCTGTTGGTTTTAAGTTCTAATATTCCTTCTTACATTTTAGTTGAAAAAACTTGTTTTTTTTTATTTAATTTCTGATCGTTTTTTAAATAATGCTTGGAAATCCGGCGCCCCCTTCATAGAAATGTCCCTTACCCCAAAGAAACATCCTCCACAGAAACATTCTCCAGAGTAACCCCCTCCTCTAGCCCCCCCCCCTCCAGAAAAAATCCTTCCTGAAAATGGTTGTATACTTCCCAATAACCAATAAATAATGCTGGCAAGTCCGGTGCCCCCTTCATGGCAATTTCCCTTCCCCCATGAAAACTTCCTTCATGAACAGATCCTCCAACATAACCCCCAACCCACCCTTCCCACCCCCTACCAGAAAAAAAACCACCTGAAAACTTCTGTATACTTCGGAATAACAAATACAATATGTTAACATTGGGTAAAGTTCATAACTTTTAGCCCACCCTCTGGATACTTTGAGGGATTAAGTCATACTAAAAGACATATTTATCATATTTTCGACCATGCTGAACAAAATGGCTATCTCAAAATTTTGATCGGGTGACTTTGGGAAAAAAATAAGCGTGGGAGGGGGCCTAGTTGCCCTCCATTTTTTTGGCCACTTAAAAAGGGAACTAGAACTTTTAATTTTCGTTCCAATGAGCCATCCCACGATATTCTAGGACCGCTGGGTCAATACGATCACCCCTGGGGAAAAATAAATAAAAAAATAAACACGCATCCGTGATCTTTCTTCTGGCAAAAAATGTAAAATTCCACATTTTTATAGATAGGAGCCTGAAACCTCTACAGTAGGGTTCTCTGATACGCTGAATATGATGGTGTGATTTTCATTAAGGTTCTATAACTTTTAGGGGGTCTTTTCCCCTTTTTTTGAAAATCAGCCAAATTTTCTCAGTAACTTTTGATGGGTAGCACTAAACTTGATGAAAGTTATATATTTGAAATCAGAATTGAAATCTGATTCTTTTTATATATCTATTGGTATCAAAAACCCGTTTTCTAGAGTTTCGATTACCATTGAGCCGGGTCGATCCTTACTTACAGTTCCTTACCACGAACTGTTTGATATTCCTTACACAGGAATATTTGTTTGAAATATTTCTGTAGTCTGGGAAGCACCCATTACAAAGCGTGTACACAAAAACCAGTGTTTAGAAATCACTACAGAAAGCTCTGGAAAGAAGAACAGAGAGACCAGAAAAGAAGTCTGGGGAGGCAAATTTTGTATTTCTCGTTGTTAAACCACCGATTCTCAATAGCTATGCCAGGGAACATTAAGCTAACGTTGCCAGGTAGCAATTAATGTTAGTTTTTTTAGATTAAAGCCTAATACTTTTATTGGGAATAGGTACAGAATGAGCCAATGACGTAAATACGAGTTTACTAATTGGGAGGTAGATTATGAAAAATACTACTTTTTTGTATCGTTATTAGGAACAAAAACATCCTGACCCATATACTTCAAAAATGCTTCTTTTGTTTCTTCATTAAAACAAAGAGAAAAATTCTTCGCCTCCCAAGATTTTCGTTAAAAAAAAACAACAAAAAAAGTATATAAAAATCACTAAAGGCTCTGGATCGAGACACGAAAAGAAGTCTGAGGAGACAAATTTTGTATTTCTCGTAGTTAAACCACCGGTTCTCAATAGCTCTTGACGGTGGATAGTCCCTTAGAAGAATTCACTAATGGACTCTCTGTCTTTTAGACGGTCAGTCTGGAATGGTTTTTGGGTTAAACTAAAAGTAGTCTTTGGAGCTTAAGAGCCAGATGTGATCATCTGAAAGTCTGGAAAGGAAGCAGGAAAAAACATCTGGAAAACACAGACCAAAAAAAGCCTGTAGAGCTCAAGAAAGCCCATTATTTTGCCTACAGGTACAACTAAAGTAAAATACAATTAAAATACGTATATTAATAAATAAAATACGGTATGAACATCAAAAATCTGACGGAAAGAAGGGCAAGATTTAAATAACTCTGATACTTGAAACCTCTTTACAGAAATGAAAAGTTAACATGATTTACAAAAACACAAATTTAATCAGTTCAACGATCAATAAAGAAATAATAAAAATTATAAGATAAAAAGTTATAATAAGTTGTTTCTATTCTTAATTCTAACGGCTTTTTTTTTCCCAATTTGCGTATACATTTGGAAATCTTAAAACTTTAAAAATTAACATGCATCAGTGATCTTTCTTCTGGGAAAAAAATAAAAAGTTTCAAATTTATACCGATATGAACTTGAAATCTATGTAAGAGGGGTATTCTGATATGTTGAATCTAGCGATGTGACTTTTCATTGAATTTCTTGTAACTGTATGGGCTATTTCCCCACCCCCACCTCTTTAAAAATCAGGTAAATGTTCTCAGGGTCGTAGCCTTTGATGACTAATATTGAACTTGATAAAATTTAAATATTATAATAAGCATTATAATCCAAATGTTTTGTTACATTTATTGACATCAAAATTCCGTTTTTTTAAAATTTCGATTACTATTGAACCGTATTACTTGGTTTTTTACTGTTTTTTTTATTACGTATATGAGGGGGTTCCCCCTTAGTCAATACCACACTCTATATGCTAATTTTAAATTTTGTTTAAATAACAAACCCCTGAATCATTTCCAATAATGCTGGGAAATCCAGCGTCCCCTTCATAGAATTGTCCCTTAACCCAAGGAAACATCCTCCACGGAAAGATTCTCCCGAGTAACCCCCTCATCAAGAAAAAAAATCCTTCCTGAGAATGTCTGTATGCTTCTCAATAACCAGTCCGCGGGACATGTCCCCCCCACCCCCGGAGGTGCAGGCTGAAGACCCACCGTGGACGGAACCCCCCCCCCCTCCCCTTTCCCCGGGGCAGCAGGCCGAAGACCGGCCACGGATTAGGATCCCCACCCCAAGGGCCACAGACCGAAGGCGGCACAGTCGGGGTCTCCATCCCCAGGATAGGTTAGGTTACCTAACATTTCTAGGGTTAGCAGGTTAGGTTAGGTTAGGTTAAGTGGCCTTAACCTAACCCAGGTTAGGTTAGGTTACCTAACATTTCTAGGGTTAGCAGGTTAGGTTAGGTTAAGTGGCCGGCCACTTAACCTAACCTAACCTGCTAACCCTAGAAATGTTAGGTAACCTAACCTTGGTTAGGTTAAGGCCACTTAACCTAACCTAACCTTGGTTAGGTTAAGGCAACTTAACCTAACCTAACCTGCTAACCCTAGAAATGTGAGGTAACCTAACCTAACCTGGGGGAGGAGACCCCGACTGTGCCGTCTTTGGCCTGTGACCCCTGGGGTGGGGATCCTGGTCCGTGGCCGGTCTTCGGCCTGTGGCCCCCGGAAATAGGTTGTGGGAGGGGTGGGGGGCCCCGTCCACGGTGGGTCTTCAGCCTGCACCTCCGGGGGTGGGGGGGACCTGTTCCGCGGATTGGTTATTGAGAAGTATACAGACATTCTCAGGAAGGATTTTTTTTCTTGATGAGGGGGTTACTCGGGAGAATCTTTCCGTGGAGTATGTTTCCTTTGGTTAAGGGACAATTCTATGAAGGGGACGCTGGATTTCCCAGCATTATTTAAAAATGATTCAGGGGTTTGTGATTTAAACAAAATTTAAAATTTAGCATAAAGAGTGGGGTATTGACTAAGGGGGGACCCCCTCATATATGTAATAAAAAAAACAGTAAAAACCCAAGTGATAGAGTTCAATAGTAATCGAAATTTTAAAAAACGGAATTTCGATGTCAATAAATGTAACAAAAGAATTGGCTTATAATGCTGATTCTAATATATAAATTTAATTAAGTTCAATATTAGTCATCAAAGGCTACGACCCTGAGAAAATTTACCTGATTTTGAAAGAGGTGGGGGAAAGATCCCCTACAATTGAAAGAATTTCAGTGAAAAGTCACATCGCTAGATTCAGCATATCAGAAAAACCCTATTACATAGATTTCAAGCTCATATCTGCAAAAATTTGCAACTTTGTATTTTTTCCCAGAAGAAAGATCACTGATGCGTGTTAATTTTTAAAGTTTTAAAATTTCCAAATGTATACACACATTGGGAAAAAAAGTGCCGTTAGAATTTAGAATAGAAACATTAAATGATTTAAGATGTTTTGTTTTGAAACCTTTTTCCTTGAGTGTTATGTGATAAATGCAAGGTAATCATTGTTCTAAAATCGTCACCTCGCAAGATTTTCGTAAATAATTAACCGTTATTTTAGTATATTTCAGGGTTTTGAAGGTTTAAAATCAGTATAAACTGATATATAGAACGATAGATATAAAAATAATGGATAATTCAAATGTATGCGATGTTTCTCCAATGTTTGATGTAAGTTTAAATAATATGACTTTTCAAAAAATGACTTTTATTTTTATTTAAAAATATGACTTTTATTTTGCAAAAAAATATGCAAAATACGATGAAATACGTTTCCATGATTATAATTCATATACTTCAATTAGGGAGGTGAAGGGTTGGCTAAAAAATGGAATTGTCAGTGAAAAACTCAAAAATTTAGCTCTTAATATGGCTTTTCAGTGTGTTTTCCAACGAAAATATGCAAAATACATTAAAAATATGTTCCCATGATTATAATTCATATCCTTCAATTAGTTAAGTCAAGACTTGGCTAAAAAGGAACTGTTAGTGAAAAAAGTCACAAATATAGCTCTTAATATGGTTTTTCAATGTGTTTTCCAACGAAACTATGCAAAATACAATGAAATATGTTCCTATTATTCTAATTCATATCTTTCAATTAGGGAGGTCAAGGTTTGGCTAAGAAAAATATCCAAAATACGATGAAAGTACGTTCCCATGATTCTAATTCATATCCTTCATTAGGGAGGTTTATCAATATAAAATCAAAAACATGACAATTAAAAATGTAAATGCATATTTCAAAGAAATAATAACCTTCTTAATAATTTAATGATGGTAAACATTGGAAATTGGTTTTCTTCAGTATTGTTTGTGAATGATTAAAGCTGGTGACTGATAAAAATATCTTGAAACTAAAGAAAATCTTAAAATTAGTAAATTGTCAAACAATGTCAAAATGTAACCTCTTAGTTTAACTGAGGTATTGGCCCTTTCATCTATGCCGAACAAAAAAAATATAACTAGTTGAAGTTGTGTTTAAATTCTTCATCAATATAAAAATCAAAAACATGAAAATTGGAAATGTAAATGTCTATTTCAAAGAAATAATAGTCTTTCTTAATAATTTAATGTATATAAACCGTGGAAATTGGTTTTCTTAAGTATTGTTTGTGAATGATTAAAGATGGTGAGTGTATATTATCCTCATAACCTTGATGATATAGTCAGGGATGATAGATGCTATTGGTGTAAACAGTGGAAGTGAATTTTAATATGGCGAGATATATGAAGATACGAATCTCCATAATAAGTGTAAAACGCGTAATAAATATACTTTGCTTTGCGGCTATCATCATGATAGATAAGATATTTTTGTATAAATTAAATAAAATCAATAAGTTCTTGCATTTGAACCTTTGAGTATTGAGAATATTAGAAAGGTCATAGAATTCAATATGAAATCTCAAAGTAATGTTTCATACCCTCCATCCCCCGCGCATGTAACCATAAAAATGAATAAACACTCAACTTTATTAGAAAAATATAAAAAAATTAACCTTAAAAACATGCAAAAGTGATTGAACTTCTAGATGAAACATGTCTATTTCTGCTCGGAAACTCTCTCGGTGGGAGGGTAAATGATGAATGAAGCACTGATTCTCCTAGATCCCTCTCCCTCATGATCTCCCTCATGTTTTTAATAATAATTCTTTTGGGATTTGTCGTTGAAAAATATCAATTTTGTTATTTTCAGTGAAAAATATGGCCTTCTAGATTCTGAGTAACTCAGTCCCTCTCCCTATTTTCAGAGTGGTGTTGGTGCACTGACGGCATTGTGACACTTTGGTGATGGTTAATCGAAAGTATCGTTGACGTTTCTCGGCTTTTGTTTAGTAATTCTACTTAATGTCACTTCATTCCTCCCCCCCCCCTTGACAAAAACTGGACATTAAATTATGTACAGGTTTTTAAAAATAACCTTAAATATCATGTATGCTTTTACCAAGGACATTAAATCTTGCATAGACTTCTACCAGGGACATTAAATCTCGCCCCGTATGTAAAAAAAACAACCATATCCTAATAATTGATGAATTTTATACATGAAAATTATGGTTATATTGAAAAATATTAAGTAATCCTGTTTATTTCATTTATAAGAAACGTAAAAGTTTAAACATTAACAATCTGTCAATACTTAAAGAGGATTGCAACTTCAAAGGAGGCTGTATCTTCTAAGGTCACTCGGGATCAATTATTTTAACCTTGTTTGTCTCTCATTTGTTTAATTTGGTGTTCAATCCCAAATCTCTCCAAGGCTGAGTTTATTAATACGAACAGTAGTCCATCTGCGTTTGAGTTCTTGGTTTTCACTAGTTATTAGCGAAGGGTTGTAACGTCATATTCGAGTTTCTTAGACTAAATATCTTCGCAGTTGACCTATACTTCTCTCCCCTTAACTGTGGGAAAATCTGAATCTTTGTGTATAGTTATTCTATGGCTATAAAAATATCAATTCTGAATCTCAGATATGCTTTTACCAAGGACATTAAATCTTGTATAGACTTCTACCAAAGACATTAAATCTCGCCCCGTATGTAAAAAAAACAAGTTTCAGACTAATTGATGAATTTTAGACATGAAAATTATGGTTATATTGAAAAATATTAAGTAATCCTGTTTATTACATTTATAAGAAACGTAAAAGTTTAAGCACTAACAATCTGTCGATTCTTAAAGAGGATTGCAACTTCAAAGGAGGCTATATATTCTAACGTCACTCGGGATCAATTATTTTAACCTTGTTTGTCTATCATTTGTTTAATTTGATGTTCAATCCCAAATCTCTCCAAGGCTGAGATTAGTATGTTTGAAAGATTTATGCAAGGAATTTTTAAAATTAGAAATGATCATCAATTTATCATGGTTGCAGCAGCAGCTGCATTGTAGTAAATATCGAACAGTAGTCCATTTGCGTTTGAGTTCTTGGTTTTCACTAGTTATTAGCGAAGGGTTGTAACGTCATATTCTAGTTTCTTAGGCTAAATATCTTCACAGTTGACCTTTACTTCTCTCCCCTTAACTGTGGAAAAATCTGAATGTTTGTGTCTAGTTATTTTATGGCTATAAAAATACCAATTCTGTAGATGAGTCCCTCTCCATTCCAAATTAGATATACAACCGTCAATTGGGGCCTTATTTTCATAAGGACATTATAGTTATGAATCTCAGTGTGCCATATCTAACAGTATCCCTCCCCTCTTAACTACGAAAAATATTTGCTATGTGTAAAGAGTTCAAAATAAAAAATTGCTTAAAAATCATTTTTGCATTGGGTACCTAGAGAAATCTGGGTGGGGGGGGGGGGGAAACATGGGAAGCGTCAGATGATTTGCCCCCCCACCACGCATTGCACTCCCGACCGAAGGCATTGAATTACGATATTGGTATCTGCGCAACGCATATCTTTGGTCAGCAAGCGATAAAGTAATTTTTCAATTAAATCTGAAACACCTTGCATCAAAGAATCACTTAAGGAATTCTGGATCTCTATGAACTTGGAAAAATAATAAATAATTATTGTTTTCTGCTGCTAATTATTGTTTCTATATGCAGACATAGCTCAAATTTCCACCCAATCATTCCTAAAAGATTCTTACTAAAAAAGTTTATGTGAGGTAGAATGTTAATTTTAGTTCGTTTCTAAAAGGATTTACTGTTAGAAAAATATGACTCGAAACTGTTTTTTATTTGAAAGTAAGTTTTTATGTATGTGTAAGTTTTTTTGTTATGGTAAGTTTTTTTTTGTTTTTAATTTTTTGTTTTTTTAAGATTGTTTGTGTGTGTAATTTTTTGTTTGTGTTTTAGTTTTTTTGTGTGTAATTTTTTTTGTGTGTGTTTATGTTTGTGTGTGTGTAAGTTTTTGTGTGTGTGTGTGTGTGTAAGTTTTTGTGTGTAATTTTTTGTGTGTGTGTGTGTAAGTTTTTGTTGTGTGTGTAAGTTTTTGTGTGTGTGTGTAAGTTTTTGTGTGTGTAAAAAAAGGTAACGGATGCGGCACTAGACCCTTAAGGTCCAAACCGGCGTTGCTGATCTCCGTTTCGTGGCCCTTCAGCCAGGAAGTGCAATGGGGGGCTGGGGGCTAGCCATCCTGTGCTTTCGCACACCCTTCCTGCTTACCTTCCCCAGATTTCTCCAGGTACCCATTTAGAGCTGGGTTGACTCTGGCTAAGCTTACAGGGTCACACCACTGACCCGCGTCCCAAACTAAGAAACTGACCACACCAGGGATCGAACCCGAATTCTCGGATTCTCAGCCCAGCGCGGCTAAAATTCATCAATTAGCCGGATATAGTTGTTTTTTTTACATACGGGGCGAGATTTAATGTCCCTGGTAGAAGTCTATGCAAGATTTAATGTCCTTGGTAAAAGCATACATGAGATTTAATGTTCTTGGTAAAAGCCTGTACGTAATTTAATGACCAGTTTTTCTAAAGGGGGGGGGGAGGAATGAAGTGGTATTAATTAAAATTACGGCACAAAAACCGAGAAACTTCAACGAGAACTCCGATTAACCATCACCAAAGTGTCACAATGCCATCAGTGTACCAACACCAGTCGGAAAATAGGGGGAGGGAATGAGTTACTCAGAATCTAGAAGGCCATATTTTTCACTGAAAATAACAAAATTGATATTTTTCAACGACAAATCCCAAAAGAATTGTTATTAAAATCATGAGGGAGATCATGAGGGAGAGGGATCTCGGAGAATCAGTGCTTCATTCATCATTTACCCTCCCACCGAGAGAGTTTCCGAGCAGAAATAGACATGTTTCATCTAGAAGTTCAATCACTTTTGCATGTTTTTATGGTTAATTTTTTTATATTTTTCTAATAAAGTTGAGTGTTTATTCATTTTTATGGTTACATGCGCGGGGGATGGAGGGTATAAAACATTACTTTGAGATTTCATATTGAATTCTATGACCTTTCTAATATTCTCAATACTCAAAGGTTTAAATGCAAGAACTTATTGATTTTATTTAATTTATACAAAAATATCTTATCTATCGTGATGATAGCCGCAAAGCAAAGTATATTTATTACACGTTCTACACTTATTATGGAGATTCGTATCTTAGTATATCTCGCCATATTAAAATTCACTTCCACTGTTTACACCAATAGCATCTATCATCCCTGACTATATCATCAAGGTTATGAGGATAATATACACTCACCATCTTTAATCATTCACAAACAATACTTAAGAAAACCAATTTCCACGGTTTATATACATTAAATTATTAAGAAAGACTATTATTTCTTTGAAATAGACATTTACATTTTTAATTTTCATGTTTTTGATTTTTATATTGATGAAGAATGTAAACACAACTTCAACTAGTTATTTTTTCTTGTTCGGCATAGATGAAAGGTCCAATACCTCAGTTAAATTAAGAGATTACATTTTGACATTGTTTGACAATTTACTAATTTTAAGATTTTCTTTAGTTTCAAGATATTTTTATCAGTCACCAGCTTTAATCATTCACAAACAATACTGAAGAAAACCAATTTCCAATGTTTACCATCATTAAATTATTAAGAAGGTTATTATTTCTTTGAAATATGCATTTACATTTTTAATTGTCATGTTTTTGATTTTATATTGATAAACCTCCCTAATTGAAGGATATGAATTAGAACCTTGGGAACGTACTTTCATCGTATTTTGCATATTTTTCTTAGCCAAACCTTGGACAACATCATAGTAGGATATGATTTATACTCCAATTAACATATTTTCATTAGATTGTGGGTTGTATCGTTGGTAAACACACTAAAACGCCATATTACGAGCTATATTTGTGACTTTTTCACTAACAATTCCTTTTTAGCCAAGTCTTGACTTCACTAATTGAAGGATATGAATTATAATCATGGGAACATATTTTTAATGTATTTTGCATATTTTCGTTGGAAAACACACTGAAAAGCCATATTAAGGGCTAAATTTTTGAGTTTTTCACTGACAATTCCTTTTTTTGCCAAACCTTGACCTCCCTAATTGAAGGATATTAATTATAATCAAGGGATCTTATTTAATCGTATTTTGCATATTTTTTTGTTGAAAAACACACTGAAAAGTCAGATTATTTAAACTTACATCAAACATTGGAGAAACATCGCATACATTTGAATTATCCATTATTTTTATATCTCTCGTTCTATACATCAGTTTATACTGATTTTAAACCTTCAAAACCCTGAAATATACTAAAATAACGGTTAATTATTTACGAAAATCTTGCGAGGTGACGATTTTAGAACAATGATTACCATGCATTTATCATATAACACTCAAGGGAAATGGTTCCAAAACAAAACATCTTACATCATTTATTGTTTCTATTCTAAATTCTAACGGCTCTTTTTTTCCCAATGTGCGTATACATTTGGAAATTTTAAAACTTTAAAAATTAACATGCATCAGTGATCTTTCTTCTGGGAAAAAATACAAAGTTGCAAATTTTTGCAGATATGAACTTGAAATTGATGTAATAGGGTTTTTCTGATATGCTGAATCTAGCGATGTGACTTTTCACTAAAATTCTTGCAATTGTAGGGGATCTTTCCCCCCCCCACTTTCAAAATCAGGTAAATGTTCTCAGGGTCCTAGCCTTTGATGACTAATATTGAACTTAATAAAATTTAAATATTAGAATCAGCATTATAAGCCAATTCTTTTTTTACATTTATTGACATCGAAATTCCGTTTTTTAAAATTTCGATTACTATTGAACCCTATTACTTGGTTTTTTACTGTTTTTTTTTTATTACATATATGAGGGGGTTCCCCCTTAGTCAATACCCCACTCTATATGCTAAATTTTAAATTTTGTTTAAATCACAAACCCGTGAATCATTTTTAAATAATGCTGGGAAAACCAGCGTCCCCTTCATAGAATTGTCCCTTAACCAAAGGAAACATACTCCACGGAAAGATTCTCCCGAGTAACCCCCTCATCAAGAAAAAAAAATCCTTCCTGAGAATGTCTTTATACTTCTCAATAACCAATCCGCGGGACAGGTCCCCCCCACCCCCGGGGGTGCAGGCTGAAGACCCACCGTGGACGGGAACCCCCTCCCCCTCCCACGCCCTATTCCCCGGGGCAGCAGGCCGAAGACCGGCCACGGACCAGGATCCCCACCCCAAGGGCCACAGACCGAAGGCGGCACAGTTGGGGTCTCCATCCCCAGGATAGCTTAGGTTACCTAACATTTCTAGGGTTAGCAGGTTAGGTTAGGTTAAGTGGCCTTAACCTAACCCAGGTTAGGTTACCTAACATTTCTAGGGTTAGCAGGTTAGGTTTGGTTCGGTTAAGTGGCCGGCCACTTAACCTAACCTAACCTGCTAACCCTAGAAATGTTAGGTAACCTAACCTAACCTGGGTTAGGTTAAGGCCACTTAACCTAACCTAACCTACTAACCCTAGAAATGTTAGGTAACCTAACCTATCCTGGGGATGGAGACCCCGACTGTGCCGCCTTCGGTCTGTCGCCCTTGGGATGGGGATCCTGGTCCGTGGCCGGTCTTCGCCCTGCTGCCCCGGGGAAAGGGGATGGGGGGGGGGCTCCGTCCACGGTGGGTCTTCAGCCTGCACCTCCGGGGGTGGGGGGGACCTGTCCCGCGGCTTGGTTATTGAGAAGCATACAGACGTTCTCAGGAAGGATTTTTTTTCTTGATGAGGGGGTTACTCGGGAGAATCTTTCCATGGAGGAGGTTTCCTTGGGTTAAGGGACAATTCTATGAAGGGGACGCTGGATTTCCCAGCATTATTGGAAATGATTCAGGGGTTTGTTATTTAAACAAAATTTAAAATTTAGCATACAGAGTGGGGTATTGACTAAGGGGGAACCCCCTCATATACGTAATAAAAAAAACAGTAAAAAACCAAGTAATACGGTTCAATAGTAATCGAAACTTTTAAAAACGGAATTTTGATGTCAATAAATGTAAAAAAAGAATTGGCTTATAATGCTGATTCAAATATTTAAATTTTAGCAAGTTCAATATTAGACATCAAAGGCTACGACCCTGAGAAAATTTACCTGATTTTGAAAGAGGTGGGGGGGGAAAGATCCCCTACAGTTAAAAGAATTTTAATGAAAAGTCACATCGCTAGATTCAACATATCAGAAAAACCCTATTACATAGGTTTCAAGCTCATATCTGTATAAATTTGCAACTTTGTATTTTTTTCCAGAAGAAAGATCACTGATGCATGTTAATTTTTAAAGTTTTAAAATTTCCAAATGTATACGCACATTGGGAAAAAAAGAGCCGTTAGAATTTAGAATATAAACAATAAATGATGTAAGATGTTTTGTTTTGGAACAATTTACCTTGAGTGTTATATGATAAATGCATGGTAATCATTGTTCTAAAATCGTCACCTCGCAAGATTTTCGTAAATAATTAACCGTTTTTTTAGTATATTTCAGGGTTTTGAAGGTTTAAAATCAGTATAAACTGATATATAGAACGAGAGATATAAAAATAATGGATAATTCAAATGTATGCGATGTTTCTCCAATGTTTGATGTAAGTTTAAATACTCTGACTTTTCAGTGTGTTTTCCAACAAAAATATGCAAAATACGATGAAATACGATCCCTTGATTATAATTCATATCCTTCATCTAGGGAGGTGAAGGCTTGGCTAAAAAAGGAATTGCCAGTGAAAAACTCACAAATTTATCTCTTAAAATGGCTTTTCAGTGTTTTTTACAACGAATATACGCATAATACGATGAAAATATGTTCCCATGGTTATAATTCATATCCTTCAATTAGGGAGGTTTATCAATATAAAATCAAAAACATAAAAATTAAAAATGTAAATGCTTATTTCAAAGAAATAATAACCTTCTTAATAATTTAATGATGGTAAACATTGGAAATTGGTTTTCTTCAGTATTGTTTGTGAATGATTAAAGCTGGTGACTGATAAAAACATTTTGAAACTAAAGGAAACCTTAAAATTAGTAAATTGTCAAACGATGTCAAAATGTAACCTATTAGTTTAACTGAGGTATTGGACCTTTCATCTATGCCGAACAAAAAAAAACTAGTTGAAGTTGTGTTTAAATTCTTCATCAATATAAAATCAAAAACATGAAAATTAAAAATGTAAATGTCTATTTCAAAGAAATAATAGTCTTTCTTAATAATTTAATGTATATAAACAGTGGAAATTGGTTTTCTTCAGTATTGTTTGTGAATGATTAAAGATGGTGAGTGTATATTATCCTCATAACCTTGATGATATAGTCAGGGATGATAGATGCTATTGGTGTAAACAGTGGAAGTGGATTTTAATATGGCGAGATATATTAAGATACGAATCTACATAATAAGTGTAGAAGGTGTAATAAATATACTTTGCTTTGCAGCTATCATCACGATATATAAAATATTTTTGTATAAATAAAATAAAATCAATAATTTCTTGCATTTAAACATTTCAGCATTGATAATGTTAGAAATCTCATAGAATACAATATGAAATCTCAAAGTAACGTTTCATACTCAATATCTCCCGCTCAGGTAGCCTTAAAAATTAATAAAAACTCAACTTTATTATAAACATATATAAAAATTAACCTTAAAAACATGCAAAAATGATTGAACTTCTAGATAAAATATGTCTATTTCTGCTCGGAACCTCTCTCGGTGGGAGGGTAAATGATGAATGAAGCACTGATTCTCCTAGATCCCTCTCCCTCATGATCTCCCTCATGATTTTAATAATAATTCTTTTGGGATTTGTCGTTGAAAAATATCAATTTTGTTATTTTCAGTGTAAGATATGGCCTTCTAGATTTTGAGTAACTCATTCCCTCCCCCTATTTTCTGAGTGGTGTTGGTACACTGATGGCATTGTGACACTTTGGTGATAGTTAATCGGAGTTCTCGTTGAGGGTTTTCGGTTGAAGTTCCGTCATTTTCATTAATACCACTTAATTCCCCCCCCCCCACTCTTATAAAAACTGGTCACTAAATTACGTACAGGCTATTACCAAGAGAATTAAATCTCATTTATGCTTTTACCAAGGACATTAAATCTTGTATAGACTTCTACCAGGGACATTAAATCTCGCTCCGTATGTAAAAAAACAACCATATCCGGCTAATTGATGAATTTTATACATGAAAAGTATGGTTATATTGTAAAATATTAAGTAATCCTGTTTATTACATTTATAAGAAAGGTAAAAGTTTAAAGATTAACAATCTGTCGATTCTTAAAGACGATTGCATCTTCAAAGGAGGCTATATCTTCTAAGGTCACTCGGGATCAATTATTTTAACCTTGTTTGTCTCTCATTTGTTTAATTTGGTGTTCAATCCCAAATCTCTCCAAGGCTGAGTTTATTATGTTTGAAAGATGTATGCAAGGAATTGTTAAAATTAGAAATGATCATCAAGTTATCCTGGTTGCAGCAGCAACTGCAATGTAGTAAATGGTGATCAGTAGTCCATCTGCGTTTGAGTTCTTGGTTTTCACTAGTTATTAACGAAGGGTTGTAACGTCATATTCTAGTTTCTTAGACTAAATATCTTTGCAGTTGACCTATACTTCTCTCCCCTTAACTGTGGGAAAATCTGAATGTTTGTGTCTAGTTATTCTATGGCTATAAAAATATCAATTCTGAATCTCATATATGCTTTTACCAAGGACATTAAATCTTGTATAGACTTCTACCAAAGACATTAAATCTCGCCCCGTATGTAAAAAAACCATATCCGGCTAATTGATCAATTTTAAACATGAAAATTATGGTTATATTGAAAAATATTAAGTAATCCTGTTTATTACATTTATAAGAAACGTAAAAGTTTAAACATTAACAATCTGTCGATTCTTAAAGACGATTGCAACTTCAAAGGAGGCTACATCTTCTAAGGTCACTCGGGATCAGTTATTTTAACCTTGTTTGTCTCTCATTTGTTTAATTTGATGTTCAATCCCAAATCTCTCGAAGGCTGAGTTTAGTATGTTTGAAAGATGTATGCAAGGAATTGCTAAAATAAGAAATGATCATCAAGTTATCATGGTTACAGCAGTAGCTGCAATGTAGTAAATAGCGAACAGTAGTCCAACTGCGTTTGAGTTCTTGGTTTTCACTAGTTATTAGCGAAGGGTTGTAACGTCATATGCTAATTTCTTAGGCTAAATATCTTCACAGTAGACCTTTACTTCTCTCCCCCTTAACTGTGGGAAAATCTGAATGTTTGTGTCTAGTTATTTTATGGCTATAAAAATACCAATTCTGTAGATCAGTCCCTTCCCATTCCAAATTAGATATACAACCGTCAAGTGGGGCCTTATTTTTATAAGGACATTATAGTTATGAATCTCAGTTTGCCATATCTAACAGTATCCCTCCCCTCTTAACTACGAAAAATATTTGCTATGTGGAAAGAGTTCAAAATAAAAAAATGTTTAAAAATCATTTATACAATGGGTACCTAGAGAAATCTGGGTGGGGGGGGAACATGGGAAGCGTCAAATGATTTGCCCCCCAACCATGCATTGCAACCGAAGGCATTGAATTAGGATATTGGTATCTGCGCAACGCATATCTTTGGTCAGCAAGCGATAAAGTTTTTTTTAATTAAATCTGAAACACCTTGCATCAAAGAATCACTTAAGAAATTCTGGATCTCTATGTACTTGGAAAAATAATAAATAATTATTGTTTTCTGCTGCTAATTATTGTTGCTATGTGATGACATAGCTCAAATTTCCACCCAATCATTCCTAAAAGATTCTTACTAAAAAGTTTATGTGAGGTAGAATGTTAATTTTAGTTCGTTTCTAAAAGCATTTACTGTTAGAAAAATATGACTCGAAACTGTTTTGTGTGTGTGTGTGTCAGTTTTTATGTGTGTGTTAGTTTTTGTGTGTGCGTAAGTTTTTTGTGTGTGTAATTTTTTGTGTGTGTAAGTTTTTGTGTGTTTGTGTAAGTTTTTTTGAGTGCAAGTTTTTGTGTGTGTATGCGTGTAAGTTTTTGTGTGTATGTTTTTGTGTGTGTGTTAGATTTTGTGTGTGTGTGTAATTTTTTTTGTGTGTGTGTAAGTCTTTGTGTGTGTGTGTGTGTGTGTGTGTAAGTTTTGGTTTGTGTGTGTAAGTTTTTCTGTTTGTGCGTTTTTTTGTGTGTGTGTGTGTAATCTTTTGTGTGTGTGTGTGTAAGTTTTTATGTGTAAGTTTTTGTGTGTGTGTAAGTTTTTATGTGTGTGTAAATTTGTGTGTGTGTGTGTGTGTGAGTTTTTATGTGTGTAAGTTTATGTGTGTGTGTAAGTTTTTGTGTGTGTAAGTTTTTGTGCGTGTGTGTAAGTTTTTGTGTGTGTGTGTGTATGTTTGTTTGTGTGTTTGATTTTTTTTGTTTGTGTGTATTTGTATGTGGGTGTGTCAGTTTGTATGTGTCAATTATTTTGTGAAGCTTTGTAAGTTTTTGTGTGTGTGTTTAATAGTATTTTGTTGTGTTATTTATTTTTAGTGTGTTATTGATATTTTGTGTGTAAGTTTTTGTGTGTGTGTGTAAGTTTTTGTGTGCGTGTAAGATTTTGTTTGTCTGGTGTGTGTAAGTTTTTTGTTTGTGCGTAAGTTTTTGTTTTTGTTTGTGTAAGTTTTATGTTTGTGTGTAAGTTTTTGTGTGTGTGCAAGTTTTTTGTTTGAAAAATAAACTATTTCCGTAAAATATGAACTAATACAGGTTTTTGACCGTAAACTCTAGTTTTTGATCATAGTGTTCTCAATCTTTTAGGATGTATGGAGTGAGTGGGACCTCACTCATGAGGAGGAAATTCTGTTTTGCAATTTACTTTTAGTTGAAAAATGCCCTCTTGTGATAAAAAAAGTTTTTGTCACTCTAGCAAGTTTATCACTAGATATAACTTTACAGAAAATTTAAGTTTGAATAATTTAGCTTTCAATAAGTGCACTGAATACAATATCTTTTTAGCAGTTCCCAATTCTACCACCACCATTCAAGAGAACAGGTGGGGATGAAGCAACTCCTGTGCAACGGTTGGAGATGGAGGGGTATCCAGAGGCATTCTAAACCAGTCCCCCGTCCATCGTCAAGTCACCGCACCTTCAATGAAATCTCTCCATTGGTCATTCAGGACTGCAGTAGCAGTACCAAAGGGCCATCGACTAGCCCTAGATTGGAATGAACATATCAGAGACATATTAAATTGTATTGAGAATAAGAAGAACACCAATATCATCGAGGAAAATAAAAACAATGTTTTATAGATTTCAGAAATAAAGTTTCAAATAATTATTATTTTCATAGGCTTAAGGATCGAGGTTTGAGAAGACTCTAATGGCTGATCTATTCAATCTGATCTATTCATGCAGAGAAGTCTCTGGGTTAGGATAGGGGGATCGGAGTCCTTTGGGCGCCCGGAGTGGGCCTTTGGGGACCAGGGGCTTCCTTCGGGGTTGGGGTAGGGGGATCGGAGCCTTTGGGGTTGGATAGGGGATCGGAGCCCTTTGGGGTTGGAGTAGAGGACCTCACGACACTGTTCAAATGGAACTTGTCAATTATAACGACCACAGAGTTTCACCCTCAAATTCTCTTCTAAAACATCTTCTAAAATCATCTTTTAAAATGTCTCTAACTGTTTTGCCGAAATAATTCCCTAAAATGTCTAAAACGGTTACGCCCAAATAACCCCTAAACGTAATTTCTGCATGTTCCTTTTGTTTTTGGCATCCCTGCGCTGTCACATTTGAAATTACTTGTAAACCCTTTCGTGAATCAATAATTCCCCTTAGAAACAACAAATTAATTTCCCTTTCTTGACAAATCAATCAACCATGACATCATCTGTCAGACATTAAAAAATTTTACCCCGGAAACAATTCTACTGGTCGAACTCCAAATATATTAATAAACTTTGCCTCGGAAACAAATCTCTTGGAAATACATCAAAGACATTAATAAACTTTACCCATTCATTTTTCATGACAAATCAATCAATCTTGACATCACCTGTCAGACATTAATTAATAATCCAGAAAACATCGATCAAAGTGAGAAAGTTCCTATTTTTCCATTCTCACTGACAAAAACAATAAATCAGATATAAATTGATGTTGACATCCATAAATGTTAGAAAATTCTTTTTTCTTCATTCTCGCTGACAAAAACCATAAAATTGACATAAGTTGATGTTGAGATCAATAATAAAAATCAAATAAATTGACCAACACTCATAACCGTCCAAAGAAACATCTATATAAGTGAGACAAATCCTGTTTTTCAAGTGAGAAAATTCCTGTTTTTTTTATTCTCACTGACAAAAACTATAAAACAGACATGAATTGATGTTGACATCCATGAAAAACATCAAATAAATTGACCAGCACACATTACCGTCCAAGAAACATCCATAAAAGTGAGAAAAATCCTATTTTTTCATTCTCACTGACAACGAACAGACATAAAAACATGCATAAATTATGTAAAAAAGATGTAGGTGGCAGCAGGGGTGAGCAATCAGACCTCTTGAGGCCTTTCTACTCTCATTCAATTGGAAATCGGGGCGGTTAGTGCCCTTTTTAATAGTCAAAAGGAATTGGGGGGCAACTAGCCCCCCCCACGCCCATCATTCCCCCAAACAAATCCAATAAAAATTTCGAGACAAGCATTTTGTTCAGTGTATTTGATTTCCAGATAGAAAATATCTTTTTGAGGAGGACACTCCCCCACAAGCCTCGGGGCAAGGTTTTTAAATTATGTCCTGAAAGCATATAAGAACAATGTTGGCACAATTTACCATATATTATTTTTTATAGGAGGGCATTATTTTTTGGTGGGCCACTAGCCCCCCCCCCCCACGCCCATCATTCCCCCAAACACATCCAATAAAATTTCGAGATAGGCATTTTGTTCAGCGTAGTTGATTTCCAAATATAAATCATGTTTTTGAGAAGGACAATCCCCGACAAACCTCAGGGCAAGGGTTTTAAGTTATGCCCTGGGGGCATATAAGGTTTTTATAGAACACGTTGTCGTAAAAACTGCAAGCCCCCTCCCACGCCCATCATTCCCCCAAACACATCCAATCAAAATTTTTAGATGGCCATTTTGTTCAGCGTAGTTGATTTCCAGATAGAAAATATGTTTTTCAGGAGGACGCCCCCCCACAATCCTCAGGATAAGGGTTTTAAATTATGCCCTGGGGGGATATAAGGTTTTTATAGAAGGCGTTGTCACAGAAACTTCAAAAAAGGCTCTTTCAATTGGAAATTCAAAGGACTAGTGCCCTTTTTAATAGTCGAAAGTGATTGAAGGGCAACTAACCCCCCTCTCACGCCCACCATTTCCCCAAACACATCCAATCAACATTTTAACATAGACATTTTATTGAACGTAGTTTTAAGCTCTGTACATTAGGTTTTCGTGGATGACAACCCTCTCACAACCCCAAGGTCACGGGTTTTAAGTTATGCCCTGGGCATACAAAGTTTTTATAGAACGCGTTATCGTCGAAAATTCAAGAGGGCTCATTCGATTGAAATTGAAAGGGCTAGTGCCCTTTTTTATAGTCAAAAGTAAATCAAAGGCAACTAACACCCCTTCCACGCCCACCAGTCCCACAAACACATCCAATCGAAATTTTGAGAATGCCTTTTTGTTCGCCGCAGTTTAAAGTTCAGGAAATTATACCTTTGAGTAGGACACTCCCCCCACAGTCTTCATGGCACGGGTTAAATTATGCCCTGGGGACATATTAGTTTTTATTGAAATCTTTGTCGTAGAAACTTGAAAAAGGGCTCATTTGATTGGAAATTCAAAGGTCTAGTGTCCTTTTTCATAGTCAAAAATGATTGGAGGGCAACACGCCCCCTCCACGCCCATTATTTCCCCAAACATATCCGATCAAAATTTTGAGATAGCCATCTTGTTCAGCATAGTTGGATTCCATAGAAAACATATGTTTTTGAGGAGGACACTACCCCACTGCCCTCAGGGCAAGGGTTTTAAGTTATGCCCTGGGGGCATATAAGGTTTTTATAGGACGTGTTGTCATTGAAACTTCAAAAAAAGCTCATTCGATTGGAAATTCAAAGGGCTAGTGCCCTTTTGAATAGTCAAAAGTAATTGGAGGGCAACTACGCCCCCCCACGCCCATCCGTCCCCCAAACAGATCAAAACAAAAAGTTGATATAGTCATTTTGTTCAGCGTAGTTTATTTCCAGATAGAAAACATGTTTTTGAGGAGGACTCTCCCCCACAATCCTCAGGGTAAGGGTTGTAAATTATACCCTGAGGGAATATAAGGTTTTTATAGAAGGCGTTGTCGCAGAAACTTCAAAAAAGGCTCTTTAGATTGGAAATTTGAAGGACTAGTGCCTTTTTTAATAGTCAAAAGTGATTGAAGGGCAACTAACCTCTCTCTCACGCCCACCTTTTCCCCAAACACATCCAATTGAAATTTTGAGATAGCTATTTTATTGAACGTAGTTTTGTTTTGTAAATTAGATTTTTGAGCATGACAGCTCCCTCACAGCCCTCAGGGCAAGGGTTGTAAGTTATGCCCTGGGGGCATATAAGGTTTTTATAGAACATGTTATCGTAAAAACTTCAAAAGGGCTCATTCGATTAGAAATTGAAATGGCTAGTGCCCTTTTTTATAGTCAAAAGTAATTGGAAGGCAACTAAAACCCCTTCCACGCCCTCCATTTCCCCAAACACATCCAATCAAAATTATGAGATAGCCATTTTGTTCTACGCAGTTTAATGTTCAGGATATTATACTTTTGAGCAGGACATCCCCCCCACAGTCTTCAGGGAAAGGGTTATAAATTATGCCCTGGGGACATATAAGTTTATATTGAAATCTTTGTCTTAGAAGCTTGAAAAAGGGCTCATTCGATTAAAAATTCAAAGGTCTAGTGCCCTCTTTCATAGTCGAAAGTAATTTGAGGGCAACAAACCCCCCTCTCTCGTCCACCCTTTCTCCAAACACATCCAATCAAAAATTTTAGATAGCCATTTTGTTCAGCGTTGTTGATTTCAAAATAGAATTTTTTTTGAGAAGGACACTCCCCCACAGCCCTCAGGGCACGGGTTGTGAGTTATACCCTGGGGGCACATAAGCTTTTTATAGAACGCGTTGTCGTAGAAACTTCAAAATTGGTTTCGATTGGAAATTGAAATGGCTAGTGTCCTTTTTAATAGTGGAAAGTGATTGAAAGGTAACTAACACCCTTTCCACGCCCACCATTTCCCCAAACACATCCAATCAAAATTTTGAGATATCCATTTTGTTCCAGGCAGTTTAACGTTCAGGTCATTATACTTTTGAGCAGAACACTTCCCCCACAGTCTTCAGGGCAATGGTTATAAGTTATTCCCTGGGGGCATATAAGGTTTATATTGAGATATTTGTCCCAAAAGTTTGAAAAAAGGGCTCATTCGATTGGAAATTCAAAGGGCTAGTGCCCTTTTTAATAGTCTAAAATTTTTGAAATTAGTTCTTTAAGGATGACAGCCCCCCCCCCCCCCCAACAACCCTCAGGACCAGGGTTGTAAGCTATGCCCTGGGAGCATGTAAGGTTTTTATAGAAAGCGATGTTGTAAAAGCATCGAAAAGGGCTTATTCAATTGAAAATTGAAAGGGCTAGTGCCCTTTTAATAGTCGAAAGTGATTAAAGGGCACCTAAACCCCCTCTAGCGCTCATTATTCCCCCAAACACATCGAAATTTTTTTAGAGATATACATTTTGTTCAACGTAGTCGAAAGTTCTGGAAATTAGGTCTTCTTGGATGATAACCGAATTGACCCCCCTCTCACGCCTACCATTTCCCCAAACACATTCAATCAAAGTTTAGAGATAGCCATTTTGTTCAACGTAGCTGAAAGTTCTGACAAACCCCCCAGACTCCCCAGGGCAAAGGTTTTAAGTTAAGATTAAATCAAAATGCACTGTGTTAAGGCTAATTCTCAATAAGGCATCGCAAGAGTATCCCAAGAGCGACTGAGGGCATTATATTCAAACTTTCTTGGCTACTTCTGGTCTTAAAATTTAACCAAATCAAAATAGCTTAAGTGCATGCAACCTATCGACGAAAGTAATCATATTTTTTTGTGAATGGTATCAAGTTTACTATTTCAGGTCAACTAGAGGAGGTATGAAACTAAATTAAACAGTACTTTTTGTGTCCATATTTTGAAAGGGGTGCGTGTTGTTAAAAATTGCTGAAAAATTTTCTCCAGCATACAAATAGCAGTCCAAATTTTAAAGTCTTAAAAAAAAGATTTAAACTATTATTTTCTTTTTCCCTGAAAAGACTATATCAATATAAAACGAACAGATATTAATTAAAAAAAAACTTTTTCCACAGAATAAGTTTGTCGAAGAAAAGCAAAGAACTCCATTAAACCAAAAATAAGCAAAAATAAAATCAAATAATCTACCAAGCGTAAAACTACCACAAATAAGCATCGATAAGTAAATGACACCAAAATCGAACAAAAATTACAATAAATAACCGAGCCAAACTAAAAACGAGCAGAAATTAACATGAGTAGGGCTCAAAACCCCTATGCCTTACCAAGGCCAGAACAAAATTTACACTTTACGGAAAAAATACAAATGGAATAAGTATTTTCAGTTTAATATACTTATACTGATATTTGTTAATCAAAATGTTAATATTATTAGATTTATTGAAGTTATAAAAGTAAAAACATTTATAATTTTTCAGTAAAGTGCAAATTTTGTTCTGACCTTGGGAAGGCATAGGGGTTTTGCGCCCAATTTATGTTAATTTCTGCTCGTTTTGAGTTTGACTCGGTTATTCATTGTAATTTCTGTTTGTTTTGGGTTCCATTTATTTATCGATGCTGATTTGTGGTAGTTTCACGCTTGGTAGAGTATTTTATTTTAGTTTTGCTCATTTTTTGCTTGATGGAGTTCTTTGCTTTTCATTGAAAATATTTTACGAGCGACTTCTTCCTTGGCCAAGACAACCACTCCAAAAAAATTGGTCTGGAATGCAGTACTGAACTATGTGCTAAGATCAATGCTCAGTGGTGTACCGAAGGATGAGATAGCTAAGACGTGCACCGACTTCTTGAGGAAAGAATCAATCAAGGAGGCTAAAATCCTCATCTACTCTATTATTCATCCAAACATATGCCCCTCCATAACACATATTGAAAGTGAAAACGTTCTAAACATAATGAAAATCTTAAAAGAATGTGATCTGAAAAGTGTGGAGCTACCGACTTTTGTTATTGCCGAGCCCCAAGAAGCCCCAAAATATTTTTTCGTGTTTTTCAATATAAATAATCTTGAGGGCTCTGTCGACATTATTCCTTAATTAATCATATTTTCGTTCAGCCCTGCTGGGTGGATTAACACCATTGGTCTCTCTTTCGCTTGCAATCATCAGTGGTTAAGTAATGTTGGTTGTCAATTCATGTGACCAAAGCCAAATTTTGCGGGTTAGGTCATTAATTGCTACAGGAATTGAGACAATTTTGTAATTACTGATGATAGTGAAGAGACTGATTGAATAATCACAGTTAATCCGCAAGAGCCGCTGACCGCCTAGGCTCAGTAGAAAAGTCAGGTGCTGTTTAGAAATGATCAAAAACAGAAAATAAGATGCACCTGGAAAAAAAACTGATATTCTAAAAGTCGATCAAATGAATGATTAAAAAAATAAAAACAAACATAGATTTATGCATGGATGCTACTATGGGGAAACAGTAGAAACTGTAGCTACTATGGGGGAAACAGTAGGATGCTACTATGGGGAAACGAGCCCACGCAAGTTTCCTCTTGCGGTAGCCAAATCAGCGCATTTGTTACCAGAAATATTAACGAGATGAATATGAATTTAGATTCACTGATTGCCTGAAATAAGGACTCAGCAACGCATAGCCTGCCAACACAAGCACCAACAAGTGCCACCTATGCTGTTACTCTTAAGAAGCCGGTAAACTCGCCACCTTCCGGTGCTGGGAGAAAAGCTTTTACTGATAATCTATGTCACACCGATTCAAGCATAACAGATCATGTTGGTGAGCTGAAGCAAACCCAAACTGAAAGGCGTATGAACCTGAAAGACAAACAAGCGGCTAAAAAACTGAGTGTTGCTATTCTAAACGGTGATAATGCGACTTTGAACGCAAAATGAAAACTCCTAACTTTTCTGGTATAGCTAGACTTGTGCCCACAGAAATTGATCCTGATGCTCTATTAGCCGTGGTCCCGAATTGTGTTAAAGCAGAGCAAATCCGAGCAACCAGGTCCTTCAAACTACTGTTTTCCCTTAAAAGCGATCTGCAACATGCTATGCGGAACCCACCCTTAATAGGATACGAGAGAATTCATATTGATGAGTTTATTAATGTCCTGCGCCGGGGCTTCAACTGTCAAAACTACAGACACCTAGCGTCGAATGTGAAAAGTCTAAACGTTGCGCTAGATGCGGCGAAGAAGGGCATTCATCAGAAAAGGAGCATCCTTGCGAAAATCCTATTTGGTGCGCGCTTTGCAAATCTGATCAGCACTCCTGTTATAGCATTCGCTGTCCCTAAGTCCAGAAAGAGCCACAATTTCATCTCTCAAAGTAATATCTTGGAATATGAACGGAAATCTGCGTGATAAGGTACCAATTATTAAACAATTTGCCAAGGATCATGACAGAGTTTGCATACAAGAACACTTCTTAAGCAATGATTGCTTGGATGTTATCAAGTTATCTGACAAGCATCAGTTCTTTATTAGAGAAGCGAAATCAAGCGGTAGAGGAAGGCCATCTGGAGGCACTGCTATTGCAATTAAAGATCACGTCTCCGCCAAACTTGTCGAGCAGCAAGACAGTTTTATCGCAGTGGACGTCTATGGTCTTGTTCTGATCTGTCTTTACCTTCCTACTGATTACAAGAATGATCGATCAGAGAGAAAATTCAACCTATCCTGCGAGAAACTTGCTAAATGTGTGTTGAGAATAAAGCAGTCGGGTCATGACAATATAATTATCGGCGACTTCAACTGCGACCTTACTGACACTGACCGTCCTAGAACACAAATAGCTTTAGGAGTCTTACCAAATGGCTTCAAGGTTGTGGATAAAGATAAAAACTTCATTTATTGTCATAACAGTAGCTCTGTACCTTATCTCGACCATGTTGTTACATCATTCAATGTCCAGGACGAATCTGTGTCGGTGCTAATGGGTGGTACACTTAGCGATCACTTACCTATATCCCTTGAGTTTCGCTTGCCCGTTCTCTGAAGTAACAAAAAGTGCAGCTCCAAAGCTCAAAGTTGTGCAAGAATGGATGCTCGATGATGCTGCGATCCAACAGTATCAACAAGTGTGTATAAGCATTCTTGAAAAAATCCAAGTCCCTCTCCCGCTACTGATGTCCAACAGTGACATCCCGGCCAAAGAGCAGAAACTTCTGGTGAACATTTACTTTTCCTCAATATGCCATACCCTTTGGTGTGCAGAATCAGCAGCCTTACCCTCTCGAAAAATTCGAGTAAACACTGAAATTAGAGGATGGTCCGCTAACCTAAATTTAACAGAAGCATGCAAGACTGCAAAGTTCTGGTTTCGCCTATGGTGTAACAGTGGTAATACAAGATCTGGGCAAGTCTGGAAAGTGAAGAATCATACTAAACGTGCCTTCGCCAAAGCCTTATCTAAGATCAGTAGAGACATAATTGACAAATACAGCAAGAAAAGCAAGTCCGACCCCAAACTCCTTTAGCGGAATTTAGTGAAGTCCAAAGAATCGACCTTTGAGGTCCCCCTTCTAACAAAAGAGACCTGGAATACTTACTTCACGAATCAGTTCAAAAGTCTCAAATAAGCGCTACGGTATTCTTACCGGAGTGAGCTAGAGGAAATGCTAAAACTGCCAAAAGAGAACATGGTAGTTAATAGAAGTGTAATACGTGAATGCCTGAAAAAGCTAAAAAAGAAATTTTCGAGAGGCTTCGATATAATTTGTGGCCAGCATTTACTCTATGGTAGTTAACAGCTTCTTGAACATGTATCATTATTCCAAATTATCGTTACCAGAGGTATCGTCCCGGATACCTTTTGCATTGGTGTAACAACACCCATTCTAAAACCAGGGAAGCCTCTCTCCCAGTGCTCTTCATATAGGCCCATTACTGCGTCGACTATTTATTTATCGATACTGATTTGTGGTAGTTTCACGCTTGGTAGAGTATTTGATTTTAGTTTTGCTCATTTTTTGCTTAATGGAGTTCTTTGCTTTTCTTTGAAAAACTTATTTTGTGGAAAAAGTTTTTTTTAATTAATTTCTGTTCGTTATTTAAGACTTTATAGTTTGGACTGCTATGTGTATACTAGAGAAAAATTTTCAGCAATTTTTAACAACATACACCCTTTTAAAAATATGGACTCAATTAGTACTGTTTAATTCAGTTTCATGCCTCCTCTAGTTGACCTGAAATGGAAAACTTGATACCATTCGCAAAAAAAATCCGTTTACTTTCTTTGATAGGTTGGATACACTTACGCTATTTTGATTTGGTTAAATTTTAAGAGCAGAAGTAGCCCCGAAAGTTTGAACATAATACCTTCAGTCATTCTTGGGATACTGCTGAGATGCCTTATTGGGAATTAGCATAATCACAGTTCATTTTTTTTTTAGGCAACATTGGGGTGTGGGAGGCGGGGGCATGGTAGGGGGGGAGTAGAAGGGGGATTATTTGCCCATAAATCACTTTCAACTATTATAAATGGCACTAGCCCTTTGAATTCCCAATTGAATGAGCCCCTTTTGAAGTTTCTACGACAGTGTCTTCTATAAAAAAAAAACCTTAAATGCCCCCTGGGCATAGCTTAAAACCCTTGCCCTAAGGATTGTGGTGGAGGGTCCTCCTCAAAAACATATTTTCTATCTGGAAATCAACTACGCTGAACAAAATGGCCCTCTCAAAATTTCGATTGGATGTGTGTGGGGGAGTGATGGGCGTGCGGGGGGGGGCTTGTTGCCCTCCAATCCCTTTCGACTGTTAAAAAGGGGACAAGCCCTTTAAATTTCAAACCGAATGAGCCTGTTTTGAAGATTTTACGACAATGCTTTCTGTAAAAATCTTATATGCCCCCAGGGCATAACTTAAAACCCTTGCCTTGAGGATTGTGGGGGAGTGTCCGCCTAAAAACATATTTTCTATCTGGAAATCAACTACGTTGAACAAAATGGCCATCTCAAAATTTTAATTGGATGTGTTTGGGGGAATGATGGGCGTGGGGGGGGGACTAAATGCCCTCCCATCACTTTCGACTATTAAAAAGGGTACTAATCCTTCGAATTGTCAATCGAATGAGCCCCTTCCAAGTTTCTGCAACAACTCCTTCGATACGAAGCGCCCGGGTATGAAAAAAAATCACACAAACACATTGGGCCCACATTGTTCTTTATTTTGGCAGCGCTAGCGCGCTGTCTATGATAATACTACCTAGCTAAGTGAAGCTGTCCACCTGACCATCTTTACTAATAATACTACCTAGGTAAGTGAAACTGTCCCCTGACCATCTTTACTAATTATACAACCTAGCTAAGTGAAGCTGTCCACCTAATCAATCTTCTCGTTACCCAACATCACCTCTTGTCCTTCACTTATTACTAGTCTTAGCGATTAAGTCTTTTTAACATTAATTTTCTAACCCTGAACTGGCAAAACTTCTAAAAATTAGATCATTTTGCTAACACTTTCATCAAGGATGCTTAAATCATCAGCAAAATCTAAGTCTAGGAGAGTTTTATTTCCCCAATTGATTCCATATTCTCCCATTGCCTTTGCTGTGCTACTTAGAACACAGACCATCAAAATGATCCATATAAATGGATAGGACGCAACCTTGATTAACTCCTGATTTATTACGAAACCAGCACTAACCGCAGCAATGTTATCGTCGTCCATAGCACTAATTACATATGGATAAATGATCCATATGAATGGATAGGACGCAACCTTGATTAACTCCTGATTTATTACGAACCAGATACTAGCCTCATTTCCTACATTAACCGCAGCAATGTTATAGTCGTCCATAGCACTAATAACTTTATTGTATTTATCTCATATACCATAAAAGGGCACATACAAGAGGATTATTTAATACTGATTTGTCAGATACCGTTTTATCAGTTCTTTCCTGTTTAAAATCAGAATTGAGAAAGCTGCTCCTCCAACCGGCAGAATACAAACTAAATTTTACCTTCAGCCAGGAGGTGCAATGGGGATATGGGGGCCAACCATCCTCTGTTTTCGCCAACCCTACCTGTTTACCTTCCCTAGATTTCTCCAGGCACCCATTTAAAGCTGGGTCGACTCTGGCTGAGCTTACAGAGTCACATAACTGACCGCCGTCCGAAATCAAATAATTGAGCACACCAGGATTTGAAACCTCGTCCTGACGGACAGGATACTAAATCCAGCGCTCCAATCCACTCGGCTAGGAAGGCTAGGACTAGGACATACTAAATATCACATAGAAACACCGCCCAGTCGTTTTTGCTTGATAAAATATATATTTTATGTTCAAAACTTAGCCACACGATGTTTGGCTAATAATCGAACGATTACTAAAAGAATAATTCTTTTGATAATCGTTCTTAAAAGACTTGTCTGCAAGGAATTATTTATGTCTATAAAACTAATAGCTGAAAAAAGCTGAATTAATAATTCTATCTACAAGTTTCCAGGTGAAAGGAATTAGTAAGTTTGGTTGGGACCAATGCTAACACATCTACAATATTAGATACACAAAAAGAAAGAGAAGGATTTTTTACACAATAATAAAAAAATTACCTGTGCGTCCAATTCCGTTTCTTCATTCCCAACTGTTCTCATTTCTCAGGTCTATAACAGAGAAAAGAAAACAAACTTCTAAGTAAGTTTTGACAAAAAAAAAATTCCACACGAAATTCATCAGTTAGATATCTATAGGTAATTCCTGAAGTTTTCTTTAGATCATTTTCATGTGTCAGTTTTTATATTTGACCATAACAAATTTTTTGGTCAGTTAGTATTTTGGCCCTTCTGGTAATTTTCATAATTTCAATAGGAATGGTAATTTCTGGCAATAAAAAAATTAAATTCTGATAATTTCAATAATACCAAAAGCCAATTTTCATAATTACTCACTAGCCCATAATTCTGGCTCTTCATTTGAAATAAGTACGACTTCAAGAGCAGGTTTCAGCATCCAGCCTAGTGGGTTAACAATTCATAACTCTATTTTCAAAACAGTATTTTTATCCGTGATAAAAATAAACCTGTAAGTATTTACAACCGACGCCTTATACAAGTAGTTGAACAATTTTTTTTCGATTGAATAACGGAATTTATCCAATAAAACAAGCAAAAAGACAAAAAAACACTAAAAAAGCAATATAATATAATTAACCCTCCTTAATCTTTTGCTTGGTTGGAGTAGCCCCTTAAACATGGGAATAAAATTTTAAAAAAAAGAAGAAAATAAAAAAAAAGAAAAAAAAAATCTACACTCTCCCTGCTCCTGGCCCCCAACATCCCTTCCAGACAAGGATTGATTCCACATGCCAACACACCATCCAACAAAAAATTACACGATTTATTTCCGGTTTTTTTTGGAGGGTACTTGAGACCGAATGAAATTCTATTAGCTATTCTTAAAAAATCATACAACCGGAAACAAAGTGCTGTAAAATCTCTAGGGTCTTTAATGAATTTTTTCAAAAATTCGAGCAAAGTATTCCAACCATTAGGCCCATTATGACCTTTTGAAAATATAGATCTAGTTTTAACAACTTGAGTTGTCCTCGGAACAGTTATTACTCATCATTATTGTCGCATTTATGTATAAAAAAAAAATCCGAAAAAAAAGTTCTTCAAAGGAAAGTTAAGAGCCATTTTAAACTTAAGACCAGCAGAAATAAACTCCTACAATAATTCAAACTCAGAATGAACACAAAACTAAATAAACAATCATAGCAAACGTACAGATAACCGGTGCTAACACAAATGATCAAATAAGTCTTAAAACGAGCAAAAATTAAACTTAACATTCTAGGCACACTTAAAAAGAACAAAAATCACCACAAACGTTCACAGTAGTTTGTCTACTGCAAAACTTCCCCCTGCCCCCACACTCCAAGTCTAAAGTCCATTACGTGATTGAGGTTTTAGTGAAGACTACATGCGTCTAGAAGAGTCGTTGAAAAGAATATCGAACTGAATATTTGATATATAATGATGGAAATTGCCGAAAACTCAGCAATTCGAGATTTTATTTTACTGTAATTTCTATTTTCATTTTTCAATGTTGTAAATATATAAGAAAATATGTCTAATATTATTCGTTTTAAGTAAAGGTAAATGACGCAATAGGCTTTAAACTTTTGTGGCAAGGGGAGGGGGAAGAGAGAGTAGCCACAATCCTGTTTGTATTGATGATTTCTGCCCTAGAATGGATGATAGACTATCAATCAACAAGTGAAATGATATCAGTTTTATACAATATTGAAAAAGGGGTTATTCCAGCTTTGCCTCTCACTGAGACTAGCTGTCTTGGCTTTACTCCAATTAGCCACGGTTCTCAAGTTTTTCATCACTTCCACAGAGTTGATTTTAATTGAAAAATCACCGACGCATGAAACGAAGCTATATATCAAATATTCTGTTTGAGTTTTTAGTTCTTTTCACAAATCAGACACAAATAGTTTTTCGTAAAAAACAAATTACGCAATGGGCTTTAGAATTTTACGATTAAGGAAACGGGAAGAGGGCAGTAGCCAAACTCGTGTTTGTAGTGATTTTTGTTTGTTTTAAGTGTGACTAGAATGTTAAATTTAATTTTTACTTGTTTTAAGATTTATTTGATCAGTTATGTTAGTAGCTGTTACCTTTATGTCTGCAATGATTGTTTATTTAATTTCTGTTCGTTCTGAGTCTGAATTATTATAGGAATCTATTTCTGCTGGTCTTAAGTTCAATAGTGGCCGTTGATTTTTGAATTAAAATCGGAAAACCATGACTAGGTGGAGCAAAGCCAAGACAGATAGTCTCAGTGAGATGCAAAGCTGGCTTAACCCCTCTTCAGAATTATATAAGAATGATGTCATTTCACTAGTCGATAGATAGTCCATCATCCATCCAAGGGCAGAACTAAGGTAGATAGGCATGGAGTAAGGGTATTTCAAATAGTCTGTCAGTTCTGTGAGCAATAAAAGGTTAAAAGGTTTTCAAAGATTTATAACTGACCATGTCCCCAGGAATAGCAGGAAATTGGGTAACTGAGGTTGTTAATATCATACGAGCTTTGTCTACTGGGAAAGCCCACTGGAATTGCAATGAGGATGACTGAGAATTTTAGGTTGACTCATAATGGACAATGTCCACTGGACCTATATGCAAAACAGGGGACTGAAGTCGCCTGAACTCACAGGCGAACAAGCAACCTAAGCCTACTAGGCACGCCTGCCTAGAGTGTCAGACGGGAGACCGAGTCTTAGGATTGTACAAAGGTTGTACAAGATTTTAAGCACAAAAGAGAATATTCGTAATATAATTCGTTTTCAGTAAAGCGCAGATGATTTACCCACCCGTGATTTACCCTTGGATTGTCAACCTCTTGATATTGAAAATAGGTACACAGGGACTTGTCTGTCATGAATATAGATTAAGCGCGTTTGCTGATTCAGTTAAATGTGGAGGGTGCAGTTCTTTTCAGAGAGGAGCTGAAAAGTGAGCACAAATTGTCGCTGCCACTTGGAATGAAATGTGGTTGTGTCCCAAAACGTCCTTTCAAGATGCTTCTAAACAAAATGCTTAAACTCACTGAATTCTCCTGTTTTATCTACTCCTCGCAATCCTCTTCTCAAGAATCTTAAGTGTCCTCAAGAAAATTCGTACAAATCCCCGCTGACTCTCCTACCCCAGAGGATTAATCCAATTTCTTCAAACCTCCATCATGAACAGGTTTCCTCCTCAGGAAGTTGAACCTTAGCCGACGGCAGCATTTCTATTTTGGAGACCATCCTATTGTTCCCGGCAACCCCTGCGAAAACTCTCAATACTTTACCCCCTCCCCCTCCAATGTACAAAAATCTAGCTCAAATTATATATCTCCCATGCGTCACTCTGTTTCAACCCGTCTACTCGTAAATTGAATCAACGGTGACGAAATCAACAACCGAAATACATGGGAAATATATAATTTGGATTATATATTTGTGCATTCAAAGCATCTCTCAGTCTAAACCGCACGGTCAAAAATCGTGCTAATAATCTTCAGTAACTTATTTCTAATCCTCAGACCCACCCTAATTAAGAAACTCATTTACCACACTATCAGCACCTGGGGCCTTATTATTTTTTAACCCTCTTATTACTGTTGCTAATTCTTCTTCACAAAACTAGTTTTCCTTCACATCCATTGTGATTTCCTATCACAAACTTTTTTATTTTCCTCTATAACTTTTATTGCAACTCTATCTCGGTTTAGCCAATTCTCAAAATGTTCTGCCCGTATCTCTTTTACTCTTTCCTTATCACTAATTGCAGCCCCGTTCCTATCTCTAAATAGGACAAGTTCGGATTGCCTACTCCCTCTCAATTTATTACCGTGCCACCATAATACTTTACTATTATACCATCTAGCTGCATCTTCCAGATCCTCGGCAAATTTATCCATGGCCTCAACTTCAAACCTCATTTGTTCATATTTCTAATGCTTTCTCCACTTTCTTTACATTCCTTTTGTTTTCATATGATCTATCACTCAGATAATTCTTGTACAAGCCCCTTCTCCTCTCTATTAAACAAAAAGTATTTTCACTAATATTCCTAGCTGCGCTCCTAATTTTCTTCCCTAAGACACCATCAGTATCTTCACGAATTTGTTTTCCTAAAATTATTCCATCCATCTTCTGCATTGTCAAATTTTAAACTTTCCCGTTTAGAATTCAACTGTTTTTGGAATTTTTCTCTCAAATTCTTACTCTTCTGGAAATTCAGCTTTAAATTAACCCTAGACACTACTAGATGGTGATCCTTACTTTTAACATCAATAACAGCACTCCTATATACCCTAGTATCTTGAATTGATTCTCCCGGTCTTCGGTTTACAATAGCATAATCAATAAGGTTTGCTATCACTTGAATACCACGTTAACTTATAGGCTATTTTATGACCAAAATATCCCTATTTTTACCGACCATAGGCAGCGCGATAGCGCTGCCTAAGTAAAGAACTATGTTGGCAGAATGTATTTTTTTTTGTTCTTAGACCATGGCACTTCGTATCGAAGGAGTTGTCGTAGAAACTTCAAAAGGGCTCATTCGATTGAAAATTGGAGTGGCTAGTGCGCTTTTTAACAGTCTAAAGTGATTGGAGGGCAAATAGCCTCCAACCCACAACCCATCATTCCCCCAAGCACATCCAATCAAAATTTTGAGACAGCCATTTTGTTCAGCATAGTTGATTGCCTGATAGAAAATATGCTTCTGAGGAGGTCATTCCCCCACAACCCCCAGGGCAAGGGTTTTAAGTTATGCCCTGGGGGCATATAAGAACGATGTTGGCACAATGTATTATTTTTTTTTTTTTTCCTTTAGACCAGCGCACTTCGTATCGAAAACGTTGTCGTAGAAACTTCGAAAAGGGCTCATTCAATTGGAAATTAGAGTATCTTGTGCCCTTTTTAATAGTCAGAAGTGATTGCAAGGCAACTAACACCCTTCCACGCCCACCATTTCCCGAAACACATCCAATAAAAATTTTGAGATAGCCATTTTGTCCAGCGTAGTTTATTTCCAAATAGAAAATATGTTTTTGAGGAGGTCTCTGCCCCACAACCCTCAGAGTAAGGGTTTTAAGTTATGTCCTGAGGATATAAGAACGATGTTGGCACAATGTATAATTTATTTTTCCCTTTAGACCATGGCACTTCGTATCGAAGGAGTTGTCGTAGAAACTTCAAAAGGGCTCATTCGATTGAAAATTGGAGTGGCTAGTGCGCTTTTTAACAGTCTAAAGTGAATAGAAGGCAATTAACACCCCTTCCACGCCCACCATTTTCCGAAGCAATCCAATCAAAATTTTGAGATAGCTATTTTGTTCAGCGTCGTTGATTTCAAGATAAAAATTATGTTTTTGAGAAGGACAATCCCCCATAGCGTTCAGGGCAAGGGTTGTAAGCTATACCGTGGGATCATATAAGGTTTTTATAGACAGCGTTGCCATAGAAACTTCAAAAAAGGCTCATTCAATTGGAAATTCAAAGGGTTAGTGCCCTTTTTTTTTAATAGTCGAAAGTGATTGGAGGGCAACTAACCCCCCTCTCACTCCCACCTTTTCCCCAAACACATCCAATCAAAATTTTAAGATAGTCATTTTTTCAAAGTAGTTGAAAATTCTGGAAATTAGGTCTTTGAGGATGACAACCCCTTCCCCATAGCCCTTAGGGCAAGGGTTGTAACTTATGCCCTGGGGGCCTATATGGTTTTTATAGAACATGTTGTCGTAGAAACTTCAAAAAGGGCTCATTCGATTGGAAAATGGAATGGCTAGTGCCCTTTTAATAGTCGAAAGAGATTGGAAAGTAAATAACACCCCTTCCACGCCCACCATTTCCCCAAACTCATGCAATCAAAATTTTGGGATAGGCTTTTGGTTCCGCGCAGTTTAAGGTTCAGAGAATTATACCTTTGAGTAGGGCACTCCCCCACAGTCTTAAGGGCAAGGGTTATAAGTTATGGGGGTATATAAGGTTTTATTGAAATCTTTGTCGTAGAAACTTGAAAAAGGGCTCATTCGATTGGAAATTCAAAGGTCTAGTGCCCTTTTTAATAGTCGAGAGTGATTTGAGGGCAACTAACCCCCCTCTCACGCCCACCTTGTCCCTAAACACATCCAATCAAAATTTTTAGATAGCAATTTTGTTCAGCGTAGTTGATTTCCAGATAGAAACTATGTTTATGAGGAGGACACTCTCCCACAGCCCTCAGGATAAGGGTTATAAACTATGCCCTGGGGGCATATAAAGCTTTTATAGAAAGCGTTGTCGTAGAAACTTCAAAAAGGCTCACTCGATTGGAAGTTCAAAGGGCTAATGCCCTTTTGAATAGTCGAAGCTGAGGGAGAGGGGGCAAAGAACCCCCTCTCACGCCCATCTTTTCCCCAAAAACATCCAATCAAAATTTTAAGATAGCCATTTTGTTCAACGTAGTTTAAAGTTCTGGAAATTAGGACTTTGAGGATTACATCCCCCCCCCCACAGCCCTCAGGGTAAGGGTTTTAAGTTATGCCCTTGGGTCATATAAGGTTTTTTATAGAACATGTTTTCGCAGAAACTTCAAAAATTGCTCATTTGATTGGAAATTGAAACGGCTAGTGCCCTTTTTAATAATCGAAAGTGATTGGAAGGCAATTAACACCCTTTCCACGCAAACCATTTCCCGAAAAACCTCCAATCAAAATTTTGTGATAGCCATTTTGTTCTAAGCAGTTTAGAGTTCAGGAAGTTATACTTTTGATTAGAAAACTCCCCCCACAGTCTTCAGGGCAAGGGTTATAAATTATTCTCTCTTGGCATGTAAGTTTTTATATAAATCTTAGTCGTAGAAACTTGAAAAAGGGCTCATTCGATTGGAAATTCAAAGGGCTAATGCCTTTCTTAATACCCTCAAAAGTGATTTGAGGGCAAATAACCCCCCTCTCACGCCCACATTTTCTCCAAATACATCCAATCAAAATTTTTAGATAGCCATTTTATTCAACGTATTTCAAAATTTTGGAAATTGGGCCTTTAAGGATGACAACCCCTCCAATCTCACAGCCCTCAGGGCAAAGGTTGTAAGTTATGCCCTGGGGGCATATCAGGTTTTTATAGACAGTGATGTTGTAGAAACTTCAAAAATGGCTCATTTGATTGGAAATTGAAAGGGCTAGTGTTCTTTTAATAGTCGAAAGTGATTGAAGGGCAGCGAGCCCCTTCCAATTTCCCCAAACACATCCAATCGAAGTTTTGATATATCCATTTTGTTCAACGTAGTCGAAAGTTCTGGTAATAAGGTCTTTTAAGATGATAACCCGATCAGAGCCCTCAGTGCAAGGGTTGTAAGTTATGCCCTAGGGGCATATAAGGTTTATACTGAAAGTGTTTGTAGAAATTTCAAAAGGAGCTCAATTGATTGGAAATTGAAATCGCCCTTTTTAATAGTCGAAAGTGAATGGAGAGTAATTAACCCCCGCTCACGCCCACCATTTCCCCAAACACATTCAATCAATGTTTTGAAATAGCCATTTTGGTCAACGTAGTTGAAATTTCTGGAAATTATGTATTTAAGGATGACAAACCCCTCAGAGCCCCCAGGGCAAAGGTTGTAAGTTATGCCCTGGGGGCATATAACGTTTTTATAGATAGAGTTGTCGTAAAAACTTCAAAAGGGGTTCATTCAATTGGAAATTGAGAGTTATTTAATATATACAAATTAAACTGACAATGCACATTCATTTGTATTTTTTCAGTATAGTTCAAATTATGTTCTGGCCTTGGGAAGACATAAGGGTTTTGAGCCCAAATTATGTTAATTTCTTCTCGTTTTGAGTTTGCCTTGGTTATTTATAGTAATTTATGTTCGTTTTGGGTTTCATTTATTTATCAATGTTGATTTGTGGTAGTTTCACGCTTGGTAGATTATTTGACTTTATTTTTGCTTTTTTTGTTTAATTGAGTTCTTTACTTTTCTTTGAAAAACTTGTTTTGTGGAAAAAGTTTATTTAATTAATCTCCTAGTAAAAACACAATATTATCACCTGGGACACTGTCTATTTGTTCCTGTAACTTCAAGTGTGTGACTAATTTCTACTTAAACTTCCACGCAAGGCATAATCTTCTTATATCATCAAATTTTGGTTAAGACTTCTAGAACTCCCCTAGACTAGACTTGCCCAAGCAGCATATGAAGATCTTCTCCTTCAGTTTAACAAAACATTATGGACAGCACAAATCAAAAGGATATTAGATGAGAATGGATTTTCAAGTTCGTGGGAGAAGGGAAAAGAGCAGAGGATCATGAAAAGTTCTTCAAGGAATTTAGAGCAAGACTTGAAGACCAAGAAGTGCAACTATGGCAAGCAGCTGTTGACAAATCTCCGAGTCTTACTTTACATAGAGAAGTAAAAGAGAATTTTGGTCAGGAGTTTTATTTCAAGCTGGGATTGCCCATTAAATATTTGAAGATTTGGATTCAGATTCGAGCAAATTGTCTTCCAATTTATGCTAAGGTTGCAAGGAAAAAGAGGGAAGGTCCGGAGTCCGGGTGTAGTTGCTTAATATGTGGGGAAAATGATTATGGGTAGGGCCATTTCCTCCTCTGGTGTAAGCAACTATCTCATTTAAGAGGATTAATTATCCAGGAGGGGGAAGACAGGCTGCTTGGTGAGTTAATGAGGTCTAGGACTCCCCGTTATATTGTGGCAGTATGCAAATTTTGTATTGATGGGAGAGGATGTCAAATGAAGTGTAATTTTTCTTTAGTATTTGTCTTTTTGTATATGGCTTTAATTGGCTTTTAAATACAGATTATTATTATTATTATATTATACTTCGCAGAAATAATAGCTTGCAATACCTGATTACATTTACTTAGCTTTGTAATTCTCTTTTTGCATTACTAAACATATATATATCTTATTATATTAATTATGTATCATTAATGTTTCATATTCCATTAATTAGTTATCTAACTGTACTCTTATTAATCGCAGTTTTGAATCGAAGTCTTCGAGTTAATTTCATTCGGAATACGCATAGTGAATTTATAATGTATAAGGCAGAAAGAGGCATAGGTTTATTTCGACGTTTTCGTAATGTGTTCCCGGTTTCTGCGTTAAACATCATTCATGGTACGATTATTCAACCAAGTATTGTATAGGGGTGTCCCCTTTGGGCACTCAGGGGGCCAGAGGGAGAAAACCAGAGTGAAGTGTTAGGGAGAAAAAAAGAGAGAGAAAACATCATATACAACAAAATAGTGTACTGCGTTGTCTATGGACATACAATATAGTTATCTGAATCCGTGCTATCTCTACAGACTGATCTGGAGGAATTGCGAAGCGGTGTAGAAGATAAGACCCGGAAAAAAGTGGACGAAGAGTTTTCCAAGTTAGATGTATCTCCGTCATAGTCTAAAAAGGAATTTTTAGACACGATTACACAAGCAGTTTATAAAGCAATTGAGATGCAGTTTCAGTCGAAGTTTGAGCAGGTTGAAAAAGCTCTTAATGATTTACGAGTGAAACTTGATCTAAATGAGTCCAAGCTTCCAAAACTTGAGTCAAAGTTGGACGATTTAGGTCAGTCTGTCCTTCTAAATAAAGTCATTGTTGCTGGTGTCAAGACAACTTTCCGTGATCTCCTGGTACTAGGTGAGAAAGTTCTTGATCGTTTAAATTTGCAAATGGCACTTGAGCTTGAAAAATCGATCATTAAGGGGGCTACACGTCTTGGAGCTAATGATCAAGCTCTAGCCCTTATCGAACTGACATTGATCTCAGAACCTACAGTAGTCCAAATACTTCGCAATCGAAAAATGCTTAAAGGTTCCCGCGTCTTTGTTAATGAAACGTTAATTAGGGAGAGGCAGGAGGTTTTCAAGCTTGCTCGCAACATATTTGAAAATAAGAATGTGTGGACGATGAGAGGCATCATTTTTGTGAAAAATGGCTCGCAAATTGTACCTTGCAAAACAATAGCCGATGTGGCTCAGATCCTCAATCTGGCTAATGAGCCTTCACTCTGAATAATTGAACTTGGATTTAGTTTCCCTTTGTTTGTTTGTGATATGGATAGATTTCAGTCAGTTTTGGAGTCCCGTTTAAACTTATATGCGATGATTCGACTGGGAGTGATAAAGATGTACAGTATGTCAGAAATCTACCGGATTGTGATTTTTCGAATGACCCTTTAACTAATGAAGTTGAGCAATGCGAATTCCCGATAAGGGTATTACCTGTTAATGCACAAGGATTGCAGAGTACGTATAGTGAGCTTAAGTTCTTATTAAATTCTAGTCCTAAAGATATTGTAGCTGTATGTGAAACCTTTTTCTCGCAAAAGTCTTCAAAATGTCTATGCTGTCCCTTTCGGGTATGAAATCTGTTTCAAGGTGTAGGTCTGAGAGTGCGAAAGGTTATCAACTAATTTATGTCCGACATGATTGGTCTGTTAATAAACTTGATGTTTTTTCAGTTTGGGAAGAAGGTTTATGTGAGACTCTATTTGTTGAATTACGTCCCATTGGCTGCAAACCTTTTATTTTTGGGTCAGTATATAGACCCCCATCAAGTAACCCCAAAGAGTTTTTTAAGATTCTTGAGCCCCTAGTCGTAAAACTTGGTGGATGTAAGAAACCAGTAATAATTTCAGGTGATTTCAATTTTGATTTGTTGAACTTAGATGTGGCTTTTCATAAAGAGTTTTTGAACATTATGCTGTGTTCAGGCCTTTCCTTTCCAGATAACATTTTCTTTTCTGGTGTTTCTTTTAAAGCAATAAAGTCTTCTGTTAGTCTATGTGACATGTCTGATCATTTTCCAGTTAGTGTTGTTTTAGATGTAGCCCAAAGTTTATCTCGACCTGCATTTAAAAAACATGGAAATAAAAATTATTACCGACAGAAAACATTGATTGATTTTAAGCTTTTGCGTGAATTGAGAGATAATAAAGACTGGACCCCCGTTTTTGATTCAAATGATGTTAATGATGCTTTTTCGAAATTTATCCATGATATGATGCAACTCCGAAATCAAGCAGCATCGACAAGATTTTTGCGCGGAAATTTACAAAAAAATTTGACCCGTGGATTACGGATGGTATTTTGACGTCACTTATGATGAAAAGGAAAAAACATCGTCATTATCTGGCTGCCCAATCTGATGTATTTTATGAGGAATATAGAACTTATAGAAATAAGCTGAGTTCTATTATAAGATATGCTAAAAGGAAATATTCTTCCGATACATTTTCCGATAAATTTTTAAAGTATAAGTCAAATATGAAAAAGACATGGCAGATAATCAATGATAAAATCCGTCCCAATCATCGTTCGAGTTCAGACGTTAATTGTCTTGAACTTGATGGTTCAAAAGTGACGGATCCAAAAGAAATTTTGGATATTTTTGGCAAGTATTTCAGTACTATTTGGTCTAGGAATGTATCAAGTACAAATAGGCAAGAGAGCAAGTCGACTGATTTTGTTGTTGAAGATGAAGCACCAAACTCATTTGATTTTTCTGAAATCGCACCTTAGGAAGTTAAAGGACATATAATGAAACTAAAGCAAAGTTTTTCATTGGATGATTTTGGGTTTTCTACACAAATTGTGAAAGAAATAGCTCCTAATATTGTCCCTTTGTTGGCACATATTTTTAACTTGTCTTTACTAAATGGAGTTTTTCTTGATCTTTCGAAAATTGCCCATGTATTAGCTTTGTATAAAGGTGGTCCTTCTAAGGATCCTTCAAATTATAGACGAATTTCACTGTCATCTGTTTTTAGTAAAATTTTGGAAGATATTGCTCATAAACAACTTCAAAATTATTTATGTAATAATAAAATATTGCATCCTTCGCAGTATGAATTCATTAAAGGAAAATCAGCAGAACTAGCAATCAGCAAGAACTAGAAAATCAGCTTTTAATTGAAGTAAATAATGTGCTGGACACTGGCCAGGGCGCCTTGGCTATATTCTTGGATGTGGCTAAAGCGTTCGACTCGGTGGATCCCTGTCTTTTACTAAATAAACTAAAAAAAAATATGGATTTTCTTCAAAATCTTTGAATTTTTTGCATCTTACCTTGCTGAAAGAAAAACTGAATGCCACGATAGTAAAAAGGGAATCCGATCTAAGTCATTTTCCGTAAATTGTGGGGTTTCTCAGGGCTCTGTTTTGGGTCCTTCCCTATTTTTTTCTTTTTATTAATGATTTGCCAGAGTTTCTTCCAATCTGCAAAATAGTTATGTTTGCGGATTATGTTGTGATTTTTTCTTCACATTCAGATTTAACACAGCTTTTCCTGAACATCAAAAGTACTCTATCAACTACTTCAGGGTGGTATTGTTGATACCTTCTTCTGTTAAATGAAAGGAAATGCCAGCATATGCTATTTTCGCAAGTTGGTTCAGTCAATTCTGATGTTTTTTCTCTTTACTTAAATAATGTGGAACTGAAACTGGTACAACAGTCTTTGAACACTTAAGATCTATCTATTCTTTTAAAAAGGATTAATCCCAGTTTTGAACCAGTTGTTTGTAAAGGATTTTATTTTGATTTAATTAGACACTGAATTTTTTAAGTAGTTACGAAATAGTGATGGCACTTTTACGTCTTATAAATTATTAAAATATTTATTCAGTATATATAACCTAGCGGAATGTGTGACGTCACTGGATAAATTGAATAGACTGGAGTTTCTGTCCAATGCATTAATTGAACTTTTGGCTTTTTTTTAACCTTGAACTTTTTGAAATACCCATTAAGGTAATCAGGAGTACCATTTTGAATATTAGTTAAAAAAAAACTTTTTCCATAAAATAACTTTTTCAAAGAAAAGTAAAGAACTCCATTAAACAAAAATGAGCAAAAATAAAATCAAATAATAGACCAAGGTCGAAACTACCACAAATCAGCATCAATAAATAAATGAAACCCAAAACGAACAGAAATTAAAATAAATAACCGAGTCAAACTCAAAACGAGCAGAAATTAACATAAGTTGGGTGCAAAACTGCTATGCCTTCCCAAGGCCAGAACAAAATTTTCACTTTACTTAAAAAATACAAATGAATGTGCATTGTCAGTTTAATATACATATACTGATATTTAGTAATCAAAATGTTAAAATTATTTGCTTTATTAAAGTTATAAAAGTAAAAACATTTATATTTTTTTCAGTAAAGTGCAAATTTTGTTCTGGCCCTGAGAAGGCATAGGGGTTTTGCGCCCAACTTATGTTAATTTCTGCTCGTTTTGAGTTTGACTAGGTCATTATTTGAATTTCTGTTCGCTTTGAGTATCATTTATTTATCGATGCTGATTTGTGGTAATTTCGAGCTTGGTAGATTATTTGATTTTATTTTTGCTCATTTTTAGTTTAATGGAGTTCTTTGAAAAACTTATTTTGTGGATGAAGTTTTTTTAATTAATTTCTGTTCGTTTTACATTGACATAATCTTTTCAGGGAAAAAGAAAATAACACTTTAAATCTTTTCGTTTTTTAAGACTTTATATTTTGGCCTGCTATTTGTATGCTGGAGAAAAATTTTCAGCAATTTCTAACAACATATACCGCTTTAAAAATCTGGACACAAATAATACTGTTTAACTTAGTTTCATACCTCCTCTAGTTGACCTGAAATGGAAAACTTGATACCATTCGCAAAAAAATCTGTTTACTTTCTTTGATAGCTCTGATACACTTACACTATTTTGATTTGATTAAATTTTAAGAGCAGAAGTAGCTTCGAAAGTTTGAACATAATACCCTCAGTCGTTCTTGGGATACTGCTGAGATGCCTTATTGGGAATTAGCATTATCACAGTGCATTTTGATTGAATCTTAAGGCAACATTTAGTTTTTAAACATAATGGGCCAATGGGAGGGTGGGAGTGGAAGGGGGATTAGTTGCCCTCCAATCACTTTCGACTATTAAAAAGAGCATCAGCCCTTTCTATTTTCAATCGAATGAGCCCCTATAGAAGTTCCCACGACAACTCCTTCAATACGAAGTGCCCTGGTCTAAACAACAACAACAACAAAAAATATTGCTAATCACTTTCGACTATTAAAAAGGGCACTAGCCTTTTGGATTTTCTAATCGAATGAGCCCTTTTCTGAAGTTTCTACGACAACGTCGTCTATAAAAACCTTATATGCCCCCAGGGCATAACTTAAAACCCTTATCCCAAGGGCAATGGTGGAGTATCCTCCTTAAAAACATATTTTCTATCTGTAAATCAATTACGCTGAACAAAATAGCTATCTCAAAATTTTTATTGGATGTGTCTGGGGGAATGATAGGCGTGGGGGGCTAGTTGCCCTCCAATCACTTTCGACTATTAAAAAGGGCACTAGCCCTTTGAATTTCCAATCGAATGAGCATTTTTTGAAGTTTCTAGAGACAAAGCCTTCTATAAAAACATTATTTACCCCTTGGGCATAACTCAAAACCCTTGTCCTGAGGGTTGTGGGGGAGTGTCCTCCTCAAAAACACATTTTCTATCTGGAAATCAACCACGCTGAAAAAAATGGTTATCTCAAAATTTTGATTGGATCTGTTTGTTTGGGTGAATGATGGACGTTGGGAGGGCTAGTTGCCCTCCAATCTCTTTAAACTATTAAAAAGGGCACTAGCCCTTAGAATTTCCAATCAAATGAGCCCCTTTTGAAGTTTCTATGACAACACTCTTCTATAAAAACATTATATACCCCAGGATATAACTTAAAACCCTTGCCCTGAGGGTTTTTGGGGAGTCCCCTCCTCAAAAACGTATTTTCTATCTTGAAATTAACTACGCTGAACAAAATGGCTATCTCAAAATTCTAATTGGATGTGTTTGGGAGAATAATGGGCGTGGGGCAGGAGCTAGTTCCCCTCCAAACACTTTCGACTATTAAGAATGGAACTAGCCCTTTGAATTCCCAATCAAATGAGCCCCATTTGAAGTTTCTATGACAGCGCCTTCAATTAAAACCTTATATACCCCAGGATATAACTTAAAACCCTTGCCCTAAGGATGTTGGGGAGTGTCCTCCTCAAAAACGTATTTCCTATGTAGAAATCAACTACGCTGAACAAAATGGATATCTCAAAAATTTTAATTGGATGTATTTGGGGGAATTATGGGCGTAGAGGGGGGGCTAGTTGCCCTCCAATCACTTTCGACTATTAAAAAGGGTACTAGCACTTTAAATTTCCAATCGAATGAGCCTGTTTTGAAGTTTCTGCGACAACACCTTCTATAAAAACCTTATATGCCCCCAGGGCATAACTTAAAACCCTTGCCCTGAGGGCTGTGGGGGTGGAGGGGTTGTCATACTTAAAGACCAAATTTCCAAAACTTTCAAATACGTTGAATGAAATGGCTATCTAAAAATTTTGATTGGTGTATTTGGGGAAAATGTGGGCTTGAGAGGGGGTTTAGTTGCCCTCAAATCACTTTCGAGACTATTAAAAAGGGCATTAGCCCTTTGAATTTCCAATCAAATGAGCCCTTTTTACATTGTGCCAAAATTGTTCTTATATGCTTTCAGGGCATAACTTAAAACCTTTGCCCCGAGGGTTGTGGGGGAGTGTCCACCTCAAAAAGATATTTTCTATCTGGATATCAACTACGCTGAAAAAAATGGCTATCTCAAAATTTCAACTGGATGTGTTTGGGGGAATGATGGGCGTGGGGGACAAGTTGCCCTACAATCACTTTCGACTATTAAAAAGGGCACTAGCCACTCCAATTTCCAATCGAAAGAGCCCTTTTCGAAATTTCTACGACTACACCTTCGATACGAAGTGCCCGGGTATGGAGAAAAAAAACAAAAAAACAACACATTGTGCCCACATCGTTCTTTACTTAGGCAGCGCTAACGTGCAGCGGATGAAAAGGTGGGGGTGAGAGGGGGGTTAGTTACCGTTAAATCACTTTCAACTATTAAAAAGAGCACTAGCCCTTTGAATTTCCAAACAAATGAGCCTCTTTTGAAGTTTCTATGACAACGCCTTCTATAAAAACCTTATATGCCCCCAGGGCATAACTTAAAACCCTTGCCACGGGCTTTTGGGGGAGTGTCTTCCTCAAAAACATATTTTCTATCTGGAAAACATATACCCTGAACAAAATGGCTATCTCAAAATTTTGATTGGATGTGTTTGGGGGAATGATGGGCGGGGGGGGGGGGGCTAGTTGCCCTCCAATCACTTTCGACTATTAAAAAGCGCACTAGCCCTTTGAATTTCCAATCAAATGAGCCTTTTTGAAGTTTTTACGACGACCCCTTCTGTGAAAACCTTATTTGCCCCCAGGGCATAACTTAAAACCCTTGCCCTGAGGGTTGTAGGGGAGTGTCCTCCTCAAAACCATATTTTCTGTCTGGAAATCAACTATGCTGAACAAAATGGCTATCTCAAAATTTTGATTGGATGTGTTTGAGGTAATGATGGGCACGGGGGGGGGTTAGTTGCCCTCCAATCACATTCTACCATTAAAAAGGGCACTAGCCGTTTGAATATCCAATCGAATGAGCCTATTTGAAGTTTCTACGACAACACCTTCTATGAAAACCTTATATGCTCCCAGGGCATAACTTAAAACCCTTGCCCCGAGAGTTATAGGGGAGTGTCCTCCTCAAAAAGATATTTTCTATCTGGAAATCAACTACGCTGAACAAAATTGCAATCTCAAAATTTTGATTGGGTGTGTTTGGGGGAATGATGGGCGGGGGGGGGGGGGCGAGGTGCCCTCCAATCACTTTGGACGATTAAAAAGGGCACTAGCCCTTTGAATTTCCAATTGAATGAGCCTTTTTTGAAGTTTAAACGACAACGCCTTCTATAAAAACCTTATATGCCCCCAGGGCATAACTTAAAACCCGTGCTCCGGGGGTTTTGGGGGAGTGTCTTCCTCAAAAACATATTTTCTATCTGGAAAACATATACCCTGAACAAAATGGCTATCTCAAAATTTTGATTGGATGTGTTTGGGGGAATTATGGGCGGGGGGCTAGTTGCCCTCCAATCACATTCGACTATTAAAAGGGCACTAGCCCTTTGAATTACCAATCGAATGAGCCTTTTTTGAAGTTTTTACGACGACCCCTTCTATAAAAACCTTATATGCCCCCAGGGCATAAATCAAAATCCTTGCCCTGAGGGTTGTAGGGAAGTGTCCTCCTCAAAAACATAGTTTCTATCAAGAATTAAACCACGTTGATCTAACGGGCTCTCTCAAAATTTTTATTGGATGTATTAGAGAGAATGATGGGCGGCGGGGATGGTTGTTCTCCAATCACTTTCGACTATTAAAATGGGCATTAGCCGTTTAAATGTAAATTATAATGAGACATTTTTGATGTTTTTACGACAACGCCTTCTATAAAAACCTTATTTGCCCCCAGGGCATAACTTAAAACCCTTGCCCTGAGGGTTTTGGGGGAGTGTCGTCCACAAAGATATTTTCTATCTGGAAATCAACTACGCTGAACAAAATGGCTATCTCAAAATTTCAATTGGATGTCTTTGGGGGAATGATGGGCGTGGGGGGGACTAGTTGCCCTACAATCACTTTCGACTATTAAAAAGGGCACTAGCCACTCCAATTTCCAATCGAATGAGCCCTTTTCGAAGTTTCTACGACGACACCTTTGATACAAAATGCCCGGGTATGGAGAAAAAAAAACAAAAAACAACACATTGTGCCCACAACGTTCTTTACTTAGGCAGCACTAGCGTGCTGCGTATGAAAAGGTGGGGGTGAGCGGGGGGTTAGTTACCGTTAAATCACTTTCAACTATTAAAAAGAGCACTAGCCCTTTGAATTTCCAAACAAATGAGCCTGTTTTGTAGTTTCTATGACAATGCCTTCTATAAAAACCTTATATGCCCCCAGGGCATAACTTAAAACCCTTGCCCCGGGGTTTTGGGGGAGTGTCTTCCTCAAAAACATATTTTTTTATCTGGAAAACATATACCCTGAACAAAATGGCTATCTCAAAATTTTGATTGGATGTGTTTGGGGGAATGATGGGCGGGGTGGGGGGCTAGTTGCCCTCCAATCACATTCGACTATTAAAAACGGCACTAGCCCTTTGAATTTCCAATCGAAT